>NW_026652283.1:5431524-5443397 GCF_009828535.3 Hylobates moloch | reverse complement strand
AATAGTAAAAATATTAAAAGTATATAATAAGTAAGTTTTATTCAGAATGCCATGCAAAAAAATACATGAACATTCAGATTTGGCAATAGTGTAATGCTTTCACAAAAGCTGAAAACTCTCATACACGTTTAGAATTTAAATCACATGGAAGTTGGCTTTAGCTATGGTTTTATACCTGGATTTAAATATGTTTGCTTATATTGGCTTAATGTTGTCCATCCTGTCCCTCAAGAGGACCACATGAAATACAAATTAACTTTTTTGCAGTATAGAAACATGAAAGTCCATAACAGTTTTTCTCCCATAAGCTAAATACCAAATAACATTATGATATCCATTTAAAAATGTAATTGTGGCGATTCTTCAGGGATCTAGAACTAGAAATACCATTTGACCCAGCCATCCCATTACTGGGTATATACCCAAAGGACTATAAATCATGCTGCTATAAAGACACATGCACACGTATGTTTATTGCAGCACTATTCACAATAGCAAAGAGTTGGAACCAACCCAAATGTCCAACAACGATAGACTGGATTAAGAAAATGTGGCACATATACACCATGGAATACTATGCAGCCATAAAAAATGATGAGTTCATGTCCTTTGTAGGGACATGGATGAAACTGGAAAACATCATTCTCAGTAAACTATCACAAGGACAAAAACCCAAACACCGCATGTTCTCACTCGTAGGTGGGAATTGAACAATGAGAACTCATGGACACAGGAAGGGGAACATCACACTCCGGGGACTGTTGTGGGGTTGGGGAAGGGGGGAGGGACAGCATTAGGAGATACACCTGATGCTAAATGATGAGTTAATGGGTGCAGCAAACCAACACGGCACATGGATACATATGTAACAAACCTGCACATTGTGCACATGTACCCTAAAACCTAAAGTATAATAATAATAATAATAAAAGAGAATAAATAACTTGACATGCTGGATGAAAGTAAAACTTTAGCATGAGATATAAACATGCTTCCTAAATTTGGAAATAAATTTTGAAAACGTAAGGAAACTGGAAATATATGATTCATGGCTAAGAGTATCAATTACAACAAAACCAGCTTAGATCAAATAGAAATCAAAATTTTAAATGTCTTAAGTTCACATTTGAAATAGACATGCAAAAATTAAATATCTTCAGATTTTGAATTTTTAAGTATAGAAAATTTAGAAAACTGCAGAAAAGTTTTCATGAATAGATTTTATTTACAAAAACCAGTCATCAATTGGACTCTTAAATATTCCGACAGTTTAAGTCCTATTGAAATTTCATCCAAAATAGTTTTAACTAACATGTAATATCAATAAATTACAATACAAAATCAGCATTAGATTTGAATCTCTAAAACAGATTCAGGAATTTTGCTTAGTGTAGTCTTATCTAAACTTGGACATGGCCTTGAGAATTCTTTTTTTAAACAATACTAGTTACCGTGCTATCCAGGGAGAGAAGTTTTAGTGAGCTAAAGTTAATTAACAATTATTTAAGGTGGTCACTTGGTCAGTAGAAATTGTTAAACATAGCAATTCTTTCAACTGAAAATGGCATAAGTAAGTAAGCAGGTTGTGAAAATAGTATTGATGAGTTTGCTTCCATTTTAAGCCAGGAAAGTAAAATTATAATACATTCTGGTTTTGATATAAATAAAATATTTAAATTTAAAATAATGTTGTGAGTTTTAGACACTTCTCAATATTTTTAAAACTCATTTAATGTTCTGGGAAAATAGTAACCATTAAAAATGCACACATACACATATATAGGGAAGCACAGTTTTTCCTTTTGCCTCAGGCTCCAATATGGCTTGGCACAGCACTGTTGGAGCCTGTTTTTATTTAAAATTTTGATATTTTCTTCATCAGAGATTTTTTAACATAAATCTTAACTTAAAAAATATTGCCTTAAAATATAATTTATCTGATTGCTGAGTTTTTTGAAGTTTCCTTAAATTGTATACCCAAAGCAAGCGCCTCCTTTGTCTCATCCTAGTCTCAGCCCTGGTTAATGGCGCCTGTTGTTTCTGGCCCTAAGGCACTGCACCATCCCTATGTCTGTGCCTTAAGGTCGTACTGCCAGCATGTAGCAAGGCCAGTGCTTGCATTCAATTCTGTATAATTCTAAATTTCTAGCTCACTCCTCTGGGCTGTGACCTCTCTCTCTGGGGAGAACCAGGGCTTGTAGAAGCTGAGCCTCTCTCCCCAAGTGAGCTGGCCTACCAAGGCACCTGTGCTTTCTTCTCCTGTCTGGAAGCAGAGCCTGCACCGGGGCAGGATTCTACAAGCCGCCGCCGCCCCCTTCCCGGCTGGGCATAGTGAGGGCTGCTTTCCTTGCAAGCAGAAGAGTGACAGGGCCCTGGCTCCACCTGGGAGTCCTCAGGCCTTGGGCAGGCAGGCTTCAGGATAGGCTTTGATGCTGGATTTTTTTTTCTTTTCCAAGTCATTCTCTAATTGAAAATGACTCCATGCAGCTGTCAGCCTGGAGGCCTTGGGTGTCTGCACCCCGGCCTGTGCCAATTTCAGAGATCCTGGTTGTGATGACCTCAAGCACAGAAGCCCAGGAAGACATTAGCAACTGTTTATTTGTGCCTGACGAGAAGGCTCTGGGAAGGGCAGGCCTTGGAGCTCCTGGAGGCTGAAAGTTCTTCTAGTAAATCCCACATGCACAGAGACTGTTCGCAGAACAGATGGAAGCAAGTCCCACCCTGCCCTTCCAGGGGATGGGGCCCGGTCGGGCAGAGGGGCGCTTTCCTCTGTTAGAAGTGAGAACACAGCCTGCTTGGATTTTGCATCAAAACTTATCCACAGAGTGATTTTCTCTGGTTCAATTCCTGGGCAGAATTGACCTTCTAAACCCTCTTCCTGAGACAGCAAAGACTGACTTGACCTTTTCTGGGCCTCAGTTTTCTCACTGATAAAATGGAAGTAACTATAGTACCTGCCTTTTAGGTTGGGAGGGGAGAGGGATGGTTTTACTTATTTTGAAGAAGGAAAAACAAATGCTCAGAGAAGGGAAGTGAGTGGTCCAAATTGTTTTCTTTTTCTTAGAGAAGCAATGGGATTTGATGTTCATTTCCTGAATTCCAAGAGTGATATTGTATGAGCTATATGATAGACTTGCCCATTCACTTAGTTATTTTACAGAATAAGATATTTACAAGCATTAGCAGAATGAATGTGAATACTTAGGGATTCATTCCACAAACATTTATTACGAAAATGACAAAAGCAAGGTACTATTCAAATACTTAACATATGGTAGCACACCAGACAGCCAAGACCCCTGCCTTTAGGGATCTCATCATGGCGACAAATAAGTAAATAAACAAATACATGGTATCATATAGGGCAGTGGTAAGCACCATGAAGAAAACTAGAGCAAGGCAAAGGGATAGAAAGTGAAGGATGTCGTGGGGTAGTGATGATGGTGGCTGTTTTAGCTCTGGTGGTCGAGGAAGTTCTTTCTAAAGAGGTGAAACATGAGCAAAGCTTGAAATGCCATAAAGAAATGGTCCATGAAAAGGTCTGGATCAGGAAGGTAACAGGCACCAGTGCAAAGGCGCTAAGGTAGGAATGTCTGGTGAATGTAAAGAAAAGCAACACTGCGCATGTGACTAGAGCAGGGTTAGAGAGGTGATAAGGGCCAAGTCATCTGGGGCCTTTGATTTTATGTTAAGTGTGATGGGAAGATAGCGGAGTGTTTGTGATCTAAGGATTAACCCAATCTGACTTATGTTTGACCAGGATCTTTCTGCCTGCTGGTTAGAATAGAAGGTGGGAGAGAAGGATGGAAGCAAAAAGACCAGTTATCAATTTTTTTGCAAAAGAATAGGTGAGAGGTGCTGATGGCTTGCACCGGGATGGTGGAGGTGGAGGGGGTGCAAATTGGCGGGATTCTGTGTATGTTGTAGGGGGTGATGCTACAGGATTTGCCATGGATAAGCTATGTATAGAACTAGGTGAATGAAGGTGTATCATGTACAGAGGTGGGTAAGACAGGAAGGATGCGGTTGGGGACAAGACTGGAAATCAGGTTTGGCTTTTAATATTAATAGTATTTGCAAAGAGAAATGTAATTTGAGTAAAACTTGAAGAACTATAAATACATAAGTAATATAAACATCACCCTAATTGATTTTTCTAATTGTTGATCATTGATTAATCTGGTTTTACCTCCTGATTTTTAGAAGACAGAACTAAATTCGAAGCGGTATTTTGCATAATTAGGATTATGAACTAGTAAGTTCCTTCAGGGCAGGGATTCATTATTTATCTTTGTCATCTCCTGGGCTTAGCTGGTGTTGCTTGATTTACAATAGACTTCTAATAAATGTTAATTTATTAGAGAACAATAAAGTACTTGCACAAGAAAACAGGGTCAATCCTTAGCAAAACTATGAGTGTGGGCATGCCTGGGGGCTCTGCTTCCAATCCCTGCTTAGTTCTGGTGACCTCATGGAGGCCTCTCCTGGAGCACTCTGTCAGGTCTGCATTCCCACAAAGGCTCCTTCCCAGCCCCATAAAGGTCATTCCTGCACCCGATTTCCACTTCACCTATCATGCCACTGAGACAGGAGGTAGGATGTGTGCTCCTCTATATGATGTGTACCATGTGTGATGTAATTCAGAAGACCAAGTCTTTGGACCACGGTTTCAGGTACCATGGCTGGCCCAAGTAGCTGACACTTTATGGCACCCAGTTTTAGAGAGACCCTGAAAAATAAAATTCTCTCTTGTAAGCGATTGCCTGTATGCTTCTATACATAGGGCTGAACTTGTAGGAGGGAAGTGATATTTTTAAGAAATAAACTAGGCAGTACAGAGGCAGAAAGGGCAGACCACATGCAAGGATGCTCAAGAAGGCAAACTAAGGGAGATGTGGGATGTCCTGGGGGTAGATCCAGGGTGTATTGTCAATTAGCCATTGCTGTGTAACAAACCATCCTGAAACAATCGGTGATCGTGACTCAGGAGTCTGTGGGTCAGCTGTACACTTCTGCTGATCTGAGCCAGGCCTGCTGATCTTGGCTGGGCTTGGCTGGGACTCATTCCCATGTCTGGGGCTCAGCTGGCTAAGTTGGCTGTTGTTAATCTAGAATGGCGTTGGCTGGGTCAGCTGGCACTGCTCCACGTGTCGCATCCTCCCACAGGCTAGCCTTGGTGTTCCTTCATGGCAGCTACCGGGGTCCGGGAGAGAGAGAAGGGTTGGGCAAGGCCTCTTGAGACCTGGGCTCCACATCTACACCTTGATACTTTTAGTGCATTCTTTTGGCTAAAGCAGTCACAAAGCCAATCCAAATTTCAGGAGTTAGGGGATAGGCTCCAGCTCTTGCTGAGAGGAGTGTGAACTCAAAAGGCAAAGGACTAGCATGCAGGAGTGGAGAATTGGGCCATTTCTGTAGTCTGTTTACTCTGGGGAACAATCCTGTGTTTCCACTCTTGATATCTGAGGTCTTCATGATGCATTGCAGTGGCATATTCCAGGGGAAGGATGACAAGGGGACAAGCAGACAAGGGCCTGGGTGCTAGGAAGGAGGCCCCCTTCTTCCTGCCCTTCCCAGGAATGCTTGGCCACAAGCTGTCCCATTGGAGGGGAAGGCAGTTCCTTTGTGGGTGTCACTGGGGGGTGGGCATCAGAAGCTCACAGCCTTTTAGAGTTGGCATGGACCTGGACAACAGCCAGCACCATCTCCTCCTCCCTTTACAGAAAACTGAGGCCCGGAGAAGGGAGGTGACTTGCTCAAGGCCACAGAGCTACTGTTGGCTCCAGGAGAATCCAGAGAGATAGGAAGTGTTTCTTTTTGACTTTTAGAATGTACAATGACAACCATTCCAAAGGCAAAGGAGTAAGTCAAACTCATTAGGTTTTAGGAAGACATTTTAAAAACGAGAGAGGGATTTCAGGAGCAGACAGATTAGGGATATGATTTACAAAGGTATCAGAAACCGAGGTCAGGGATGTTGGGGGGCCATTCCTGTGACTCCAAGCTGCCTGGCAGCGACCATCATCAGCTTTGGTCTCAAGGTGCTTGTCTATGGGCAGGTTGTCCTTGAGGGAAGGAAAATTGGAATTCTTTTTCTTTGCTGGTCCAGATTCTTCTCGTCAATCTCCCTTCTGCTCCAGCATGCTACGTTTTCTCCATCTCTTCGTTAAAGAAAATGCACAAGCCAGGTCTTAAACATCATTCATTTATTCCAACTAATAGAGTATACATATCGAATGCACACTCTTGGTTGGGCACTCTTCTCTGTGCAGGTAATAGTGCAGCCAAAAGAACAGACACAGACTCTGCTCTCAAGGGACTTTGCATTTTCATGAGCACAGCTCATCCATCAGTGAGCACAAAAATATCAGGCGAAGAGGACCGTCAGGAAGGGGTTACAGCAGGACAGTGACTGAGTGCCCGGAGAACTACACTGGGTGGTCAGAGAAGGCATCCTTGCAGAGGTGACCCTTAAAATTGCAAGTGGAAAGACAGGGAGGCGATGGCCAGGTGTAATCTGAGGAGGTGCCTTCTAGGCAGATAGAGCAGCTAGTGCAAGAGCCTCCCTGAGCCAACCCGGGAGGGGGTCCTGTCTGCAGCACAGCCTAGCTTGTCACCTCTAACACATAGCAGGTTTTGCTCTCCAAACAAAGAGTTTTTAAAAAATGCTTCTTCCTATTTGAAAACAGACTGTCAGAGTTGGCTCAGAACCCATTTGCTGGGCTGACAAGGGAATAAACACTCAGGCCCTTTTGTCTCGATGGCCTTAAGTGGAGCCAGCGCCCTGGTGTGTGGGGCAAGAAAGATTTGAACCCTGGAACCGCATCCAATTTCCCCCAAACCCCAGTAACAAGATCTCATAGACTTGACAAGCGGGCCCCGTCCCCACTTCCCTCTGGCCTCCTCTCATTCTCCTACCCGCACCGTCCCTGCCCCCTGGAATTCATGGGCAGAACAGCTGCACTGGGGGCTCAGTTTTCAATGAAACAATAAAATACTCCTGCGTGTCCCTAAGAGTATGGCATTTATGACTGGAGTGGGCTGGCTTCCCTTTGCAGACGCCCCCTCCCCAATTCCCAGACTCACCAACCCAGACGCCCACATGTCCCGCACCCTGAGGCAGCATGGGTGCCTCAGGAGGTCCTTGCCCAGAACACAGTCCCGGAGGAAAAACAAATGCACATCCAGTGCGCGGAGCACCTTTGCCGAGGGCACGCGAGTGCACATCTGTGTCGAGGGCCACGCAGCACAGCACCCTCCCAGAACCCCCCTCCCCGCCATGTACACAGCTGCCTGGGTGAACTGTCTGCTCTCTTGTTCAAGGACAGGAACGTCCTCTCTGGCTCGGGGAGGAAAGCTAGCGGGTGTGGCCCACGTCCCCATCAGCACTGCACCCCCGCCCCTGCCCCTAGGGCTCTTGTCTAACACGCCACGAGGTCCTTGACTTCATAAGTTTCTCTTTTGCACAGCGCGTACATTTGGGCACTAAGCCTGATCCCCCTGGACTGCTTTCCAGGGGCCAGATAGGAACTTTCATGCCTAGGGGGCCAAACCTTGCAAGCTTCCACGTGGGGGCGCAGCGTGCCAGCTGACGGTTCTGCATCACCAGGCACCCGGCATCTCCAGTACAGAGTTTGTGCAGTTATTTTGCACATTTCATTTAATTTTGTCCTGTTTTATAAAGATGAGTGGAAAGCTGGAGTAGAAAGCACAGATCTCATGAACTTAATATAAATGAGACAAAGATAGGAGTCCTTAGGCACGCCCAAGGAAGACCAAAGAAGCCACAATCAGATGCTCACCAGAATAAGCTGACTGTGTTCAAATGCATGCCAGGCACGTTTGCGCCTTAGGGCCCTGTACCCAGAATGCCCTTTCCTTGCTTTCCACGCGGCTCATCCCTCACCTCCTTTCCAAGTCATTGCTCAGATCTTAGTGTATCAGTGAGGCTTTCCCTGATCCTCCTGTTTTAAATTCCAACCTGCACTCCACCCTCCACCTGCATTCTGGATCTTCTCTCTTCGGCTCTGCTTTTTTCTCCTTTTTTCCTCCCCATAGCACTTATCACCATCTAACATTTATGATGTGAATTTTTCATTATCCGTCTCCTTCTATTATTAGATTGTGCGCCCCACGAGGGATATATTCTGAATACCTGGAATGGTGTCTGGTACCTAGGAGGTGCTCAACAAATACCTGTTGAGGGAATGCATGTTGAATTGTAGCAGAAGTAAATGAATGAATATGTTCAAAATATGGTTAGTATATTGCAAAAATTATGCATAAAATGTGGATATAATTATGATTTTACAATCTTTTCTTAGCTCTCTGGGAAAATACACCCCTATGCCATATAAATCTCTGGTTGTGCTTTTGAGTATTTGCTTTTGGCTCACAATTTGAGAAACACACTAGCCACGGTTAGTAGGGAACAGCTTTCGGACAAGCTGAGCCCAGGGTTACAGGAGACACAGGATATGGGCAGAGTTCAAGGCAGGGCAGTGAAATCTAGAGAGGCTTCTCTGAAGAAGCAGTGTGGCCTGTCCTTCTTGTGATTGACATGTGGCACACCCCTGGGCAGATTTTGCCAGATTTAGCAGGGAAAGCCTAGGAACTGCGGCCAGGGTCTGTCTAGAATACTCTCTAGGTGTTTGCTAGCCGACCTTTGAGGCAGGTAAAGCTGCCTCATACACTGCAAGGAAGGTGTTGGAGCCAGAGGAAACCCTCTCTGATGGGAAACAGGAGACAAGACATCTGGCTATTTCCCAGGCCAGAGGAGCAGAGGGTGCAGCTCCCAATGAGGCCTGGAGAAGAAAGGAAGGGAGGAGTTCCTGGCATAAGGACAGGGCCCTTGCCCCCTCCCAGTTTCCTCCAGTTCTGTGCATCGAACCCTTAATAAACATGTTCCCTTTCCCGAAGAGCAGTTATGAAGTGCTAGGCCCTGTCCAAACACTTGAGCTGCAATGACCCAATTCCCACAACCCCCACATGCTGCTCATCACTTTTCCTCTGTTTTACTGGTAAAGAACGGGAAGAACGGAGGGGTGAGTTTGTCCCGGGACTATGGTAGGAGGGAGTCAGTGTCAGAGCCCAGCTTGTTTGGTTCTGGTGCTCACACTCTTAACCACTGCCAAGCCCAGGAAGGCCCCAGGCCATGCTGGGGGGCCCAGTGGGGTTCCTCTCACCCACCCCTAAGGATTCCATCACCCCGCATTCCATCCCAGAATGCAGAGGTTCTGTGGGGAGTGGATAACAGAAAATAAACCCTTTAGGACCAAAGTGGTAAAAAGACAAACAAAAACAGCTTCCATGCAAAATCAGAGGAAATCTTGTTTTGGTGAACCAGATGGCTGGTCGCCCAGAGACGTCTTCAACTTGGGTTCAGGAAGTTGTTTCTCTCTTTCTCTACATACAAACATAGAAAATGTGCATAATTTCATCTTATTCTCACCTTACTCTCAGAACTTTGCTACAGCTTGGGACCATGGGTCTGAAGAGTGGGTGTCGCTGGCTGGGATGAGTGTGTACAGCTGGAAGTATCTGTTGGTTCAGTTCTTCTGAGCCCCACCTCCAACCTTGACCAGGGTTGACTTAACACAAAGCTAATGGCACTTTAGCTTCAGGTTTCTTCACTTGCCCCTGTCCTTCCAAAGACTGCAAGGCATCCTAGCAAGGTATTCACGTGGTTATTATATGGTTTTAAGAGTTCTGTGGAAGTAAGGTTAAAATTATTCTCATATGAAGAAATAAATTGTAACAAAAAATCTTACTTCATACTAAAAGTATTAATTCATTAAGAGGAAGACATACATTTCCAATCGTTATGATACATTTCCAATGGAAGTAACAAGTGGGCTCTTGGATTGTAATATAGCCCAATTAAAAGAAAGAGATGAATTATATGCTCACATTGGAAAAAAGATTTTACTTTTTTTTTTTTGCTGACTCAACATAAAATCAGAATATTGACCAGGATAGCATAACTATGGTGCAGACATTGGAGACTGACTGGTTAATGAGTGTTGGCAATTCAAAGAGCATTTAAGATTAATCACTGCATTAATAGACAATGAAAATGTCCTGACATTTATCAGCCAAACTATGAAAGAAACTTGATAGACATTTTCCTAAATTTGGTACCAATTCTGAAAATGTACATGATGTTACCGTAGATAAGTTGTGAACTTCAGACTTTTCCATATTGGAAAAAAAATCTGATCAACCATGTTACAAGAGAAGTTAAATTATCTTTCTCTTCTCTCTATGGAAAAGAATATTATAAAACTATTGTCGGGTGGAGCCAAGACGGCCGAATAGGAACAGCTCCGGTCTATAGCTCCCAGCCTGAGTGACACAGAAGATGGGTGATTTCTGCATTTCTGTTTGAGGTACCGGTTTCATCTCACTAGGGAGTGCCAAACAGTGGGTGCAGGACAGTTGGTGAAGCACACTGTGCACGAGCCGAAGCAGGGCAAGGCATTGCCTCACTCAGGAAGCACAAGGGGTCAGGGAGTTCCCTTTCCTAGTCAAAGAAAGGAGTAACAGAAGGCACCTGGAAAATCGGGTCAGTCCCACCCTAATACTGCGCTTTTCCAATGGGCCTGGAAAACGGCACACCAGGAGATTGTGTCCCGCACCTGGCTCCGAGGGTCCTATGCCCACGGAGTCCCGCTGATTGCTAGCACAGCAGTCTGAGATCAAACTGCAAGGCGGCAGCGAGGCTGGGGGAGGGGCGCCTGCCATTGCCCAGGCTTGCTTAGGTAAACAAAGCAGCCAGGAAGCTCGAACTGGGTGGAGCCCACCACAGCTCAAGGAGGCCTGCCTGCCTCTGTAGGCTCCACCTCTGGGGGCAGGGCACAGACAAACAAAAATTCAGCAGGAACCTCTGCGGACTTAAATGTCCCTGTCTGGCTGGCAGCTTTGAAGAGAGTAGTGGTTCTCCCAGCATGCAGCTGGAGATCTGAGAACAGACAGACTGCCTCTTAAAGTGGGTCCCTCACCTCCGAGCAGCCGAACTGGGAGGCACCCCCCAGTAGGGACAGACTGACATCTCACTCGGCCAGGTACTCCTCTGAGACAAAACTTCCAGAGGAACTATCAGACAGCTGAATTTGTAGCCTCATGAAAATCCGCTGTTCTGCAGCCACCGCTGCTGACACCCAGCCAAACAGGGTCTGGAGTGGACCTCTAGTAAACTCCAACAGACCTGCAGCTGAGGGTCCTGTCTGGTAGAAGGAAAACTAACATACAGAAAGGACATCCACACCAAAAACGCATCTGTACATCACCATCATCAAAGATCAAAAGTAGATAAAACCACAAAGATGGGGAAAAAAACAGAGCAAAAAACTGGAAACTCTAAAAAGCAGAGCACCTCTCCTCCTCCAAAGGAATGCAGTTCCTCACCAGCAACGGAACAAAGCTGGATGGAGGATGACTTTGACGAGTTGAGAGAAGAAGGCTTCAGACGATCAAACTACTCTGAGCTACGGGAGGAAATTCAAAACAATAGCAAAGAAGTTAAAAACTTTGAAAAAAAATTAGACAAATGGATAACTAGAATAACCAATGCAGAGAAGGGCTTAAAGGAGCTGATGGAGCTGAAAGCCAAGTATCGAGAATTACGCAAAGATTGCAGAAGCCTCGGTAGCAGATGCGATCAACTGGAAGAAAGGGTATCAATGATGGAAGATAAAATGAATGAAATGAAGTGAGAAGGGAAGTTTAGAGAAAAAAGAATAAAAAGAAATGAATAAAGCCTCCAAGAAATTTGGGACTATGTGAAAAGACCAAACCTACGTCTGACTGGTGTACCTGAAAATGACAGGGAGAATGGAACCAAGTTGGAAAACACTCTGCAAGATATTATCCAG
>NW_026652283.1:5369332-5421524 GCF_009828535.3 Hylobates moloch | reverse complement strand
TCATGGACACAGGAAGGGGAACATCACACTCCGGGGACTGTTGTGGGTTGGGGGGAGGGGGGAGGGACAGCATTAGGAGATATACCTAATGCTAAATGACGAGTTAATGGGTGGGGCAAACCAACATGGCACATGGATACGTATGTAACGAATCTGTAGATTGTGCACATGTACCCTAAAACCTAAATAATAAAAATAAAAAATAAAAACAATAAAAAAAAGAAAATAGAACTATTATATGATCTAGCAACCCCACTACTGGGTTTTTATCCAAAAGAATTAAAATCAGGATCCTGAAGAGATATTAGCTCTCCCGTATTTATTGCAGTACTTTTTACAATAACGAAGAGGTACAAACAAACAAACAAACAAACAAAAAAAGTTCGAGATTTAGCCTGGACTTAAAAGTCAAAAGCACTAGAACTGACTTGGGCTACAGTGTAATGAATTTAGGCAGGAAACCCAGAAAGTTCCCTAGAAGTGGAGGTGTCATGAGCAGCAAGTATTGCATGTGTCTGCACAGTGGGACCAGCAGGCCATAGGATTTCCTCCTCTGGGGGCTGTAGGCACAGACCCCATCTCTCAGGGGGAGAAAGCCAATGTTATTGAGCACTTCCTAGATGCCAAGCATTGTGCCAACGGCCTTACGTGTTTGTCCTCCATCCTGACAACCTCCCTGTGCAGTAGGCAGACCGGATGTCAGGCTGGAAAGTAGGCCAGTTAGCGATCATTGCTCTCCAAAACCCTTAAGTGATCTCTTACTACCTGGCTGCCCTGGCCCTTCCCCTGGAGACCTCAGGAAATTCCTGAGGGGAAGGCCCAGAGGAGGCACCCCAGGACCTGCTACAGCCTGCTATGCTCCGCTGGTGTCCAGGTCACTTGTTCCAGCTACAGACAATGTAAGCGTCACCCCTGGAGGTAGATATTATCCCCATTTCATAGTGAACTTGAGAAGGAACGAAACGAGGGAACTTGCCCCAGGTCACATGATTATGAGTGGTGGGATCAGGGTTCAAACCTAGGTCTGCCTAAGTTTGGCCACTGCATCGCAAACATCACAACATGTTTACTCCATGGATTAACAATATGTGAATGCAACCTCCTCCAGAGGTTGAGGGTCTGATAGCCATGAATTAAACCTTCCATGTGCACAAATCCAGGTTTCTGAGAAGTCCCTGGGAATGTAGAGGCACGTGCTGGCAGATGGCAGGGGAGTTCTGCAGGGCACTTGCAGAAGCTCTTCTGCTGGCCCAGGGGAGGTGTCTGAACACCTCACATCACTCACTCCTGTGGTTTCACATAGAAGGGTGCCTCTTATGGCAATGTGGCATAATGGAGGGAGTTCTGGACTGGAGGACAGATCTGGTTCTCATTCCAGCTCTGCCCCACATATAAGCTGTGTGGCCTTGGCTGGGTTACCTAACCTCTCTGAAGTCAAGCTGGCTTGGTAGGTTGTGTTTGGAGGTGGTTCTAGTGGCCTTTTGGGAGGAATTCTCGGAACCCCTTCTGTACAATCTGTACTTGATTGTTCAGATTCTGTACTTGACTCCCCTTCTGTACAATCGCAAAGCTCTCATCCTTGCCACTCATTCTTAAGGTAGCCGGGGTGAGCTCCCAGGATACATTTTGTCAAATTAGAAATGTTTTTATATCCTCTTTTAAAGAAGAAACACTGATGGAGGGTTGTAGAGTACAAATGACTCAATTATAGTCCCAAGAAAAGTCCCAAGAGTAGTTTTCTTGATGCATGCCTAAGATGAAAAGAAAGTGCCCTTGGGGTGCCACAGGCAGAAACCCAGCCCTGGGTTGGGCAAAGCTCCCCACCTCTCCTTGTTGGGGAGCTGCCAGCAAGAGCCAGAAGCACTGGAATTCAGAGGGAGTGGCCCTGCCCATCACCTGCTCCCCACCACCCCAGCCCCCAGGCCTTTTGGCATCTGGAGGGGAATCAGAGGGCCCACCCCTGACAGCAGGACAGAGTGACTGCATCTTGTTGCTCTGCAGTGAAACAGGTTTGACAGGGTGAAAAGTCCCTGGAGAGACAGAAGCAATACTCTGCGTAATGCCCGCCTCTGTTATGGGGAGAATGTGGTGTAACGTCTAAGGTCTCCGATAAAACGTGTTACCTAGTGCTGAAGAACAGAGAAATAATTTGTGGATTGGGCCCTGTGTGCACTATTGCTGAAACTTGGCTTTTGATTTTTTGGCTAAAAATCCTCTGCTTTAACGACAACCATTAATTGCTCAGAGTTTATGAAAATGTGTTTGACTTCCCTTAGGTATACTGAGATTTCATGCCTCGAATTTCACAGGAGCAAGCATTTTAACCACGAAAATATACAACATGCAACACCCGCACCGCCCTCGCCCAGCCCTCCTTACTCATTCTCTACCCTTTTACTGTATTGTATTTCTTCTAGGCAGTTACCACCACCTAAATCATTTTATCTACACAGATGCTTGTTTCTTTCTTCTTTTTTTTTTCCTGTCATACTCTCTACAAGGTAAGCTCCATTAAGGCGTGAGCTTCATCTGCCCATGTTTGTCATCGTACTAATCAATCCCTGAGAAGAGGGCTGGTGCATAGCAGGTTTTGATACAAATTAGTTGAATGAATGCATGGCTGAGTGGATGAATGACAGTTCAACCAAGACATGATGTTCTTAATCTAAGAAGTATAAGCATAGCCCTAGTTCATGATCTTGTATTTTGTTTCCCATAACTACACTTAAAAGTCTTCTTTCAGTTTGAGTCCTTTCCCCAGCGTTTTGCCAATGGAATAATGGAGCCACCAATCTTTGGACTAGAACAGACAGCATGATTCTATACTGCTGAGCCTCTTGCCTGCCCTGACTCTCCATGGATGTCTAAAGAAGTAAACAGCAACCAACCTCCCTCCTCGCTAATCCATTCTCCCTGGGGCTTGACTCCAGTCCTTCTTCCTGTTGTAATCCCCATTTATGAAGGGGATTCATACACTCATTTGTACAGCAAACATTATTGAGTGCCTACTGATGGCATAGGCATTGTGCTCAGCATTTGGGATAAAGTTCTGAAGAAAATCAGCGTGACTTAGGGACTCATGTAGATGACAGCCAAATGGGGCAACAGGGCAAACAAGAATGACACAAATAATCCCACAGCTGTAATTTCAGTTGTGTTATGTGATAGGATCATATAAATTGTGAGGAAGGGTCGACCATAAGTAACTCAGGAGGAGGCCTCAGGAAAGATCCCCTGAGGAAAAGGAAGGCTGAGCAGGTGGGAATCAGACAAACAGAGCCGAGCAGGAAAGAAGAGCATTTAAGGCAGAGGGAACTCCTGCCCGAAAGCTCTGCAGCAGAAAGGTGTTTGCCCACTTCCAGGATTTTCTTAAGAAAAAGGAATCTTTTTTCCTAATAGACCAAGAGGCTTTCAAGGAGTCAAATTAACAACTGAGAAAAGTTCTAGCCCAGAAAATACAACCACAATAAGTTCTTTTTTTGATGAGAATCTTTAGATCTCAGCTTCCCAATAGCTGGCTTTTTCCTTTAAAATACAACCTTAAATGTCTCTGACGGTGGTGTCTGAAGCTGGCTGCTAAGGCCTATGGCCATGCTGTGACACTTATCTGAAGATGCAGATGGTGTGAGTCTCAAAATGGTCATTTCTTTCTCCTCAGCAATCTCCAAGCATTTTTTTCCCCCAGCTTCCAAAGTGATGAAGTGGGTGAGCACATAACCCTTCTGAAATGGAGACCAGAACCATAGATCCCCATTGGGAGTCCAGATTCCCACACCCTGATTCGCTGACAAGCTTATGAGTTGGGCTTCCACTGAGCTTAGACTAGAACCATTTGTACATGGAGAGGCTCATCTATGCTGGATTACTTCCAAATGAACAAGAGGTGTTTTTTCATAATTTCAAGCCTACTTCTATCTTAATAACCAGCTGTCTATTGGATACCACTACTTTGATGTCCTCTGAGAACCTCGCACCCAGTGCCTATAGTTCCTATATAGTCCCTGTCTTCCAATCCACTGTCTTGCTGTCTTCTTGCATTTGATTTAGAACCATCGTGCTTCGAGAAGTGCTAGAGTCATCTTCCTAATGCCTTCCTCTTTCGCCTTCCACATCCACTTGGTTACCTAATCTTGTTAACTGCATCTCAAAAATGCTTTTCTAATCCAATATATCTCCTTACTCCTATTGTCTTCTCTTTAGTCTAGGCCCTCAGTTGTGATCAATCTGATCAGTCTGTCCCCAGTCCATCCATCAGTTATACTGCCACCAAAATTATCTTCTTAAAAAATTCAGAAAAAAACCCTTATTGACTCCCCATTGATTAATAAATCAGTGATTCTCCAAGTGGGTAGCAGCTGCAGTATCCCTGGGAACTTGCTAGAAATGCAAATACTCTGGCCCCACCCCAGACCTAATGAATCAGAAACTCAGGTGATGGGGCCCCGCAATCAGTTTGAACAAGCCCTGCAGGTGATTCTCATGCAAGCTCAATTTAGGAGTTCCCAAACAATCGAATCCAACTTCATAGCTGTTCCCTTCAGCCTTGAATTACTTGGTCTCAACTTCCCCTTTTCCACAGTCCTAAAGTCCTCGTTACCCCAAACCTTTCACTTTTCTTTGCATACATTAGGCCCCTTCCCCATTCTGCAGTTTTCCCCCAGACTGTTCCTGTCTAGAATATTCACGCCATCTTTCCCTACCAAATTCCTACTCATCCATTAATAGCCAGCTAAGAGGTCACCTCCTCATGGAGGATTTCCTTGACTGCCTCAGGCGAGCATTTAGTTAGTTGAGCTTTGGTTGACAACCTAGTTATAGCTATTTTGTGTGTAGATGTGGCTTTAACATTGGAAGGGGCTTTCTATTATATGGTAAGAGCTGTTTCAAATTAGAGCAAGCTGCCTGGTGAGGAAGAAGTGGGAATTGTCTAAGCAGCTATCCCTTAAGGTCCCGTCTTTTCTACTCATTGTTCCTCCAGGAGGGATGGCTCCTCATGTGCGGAGCCCATAAAGTTGAGAAGAAAGCCTGGGGCCTAGTAGGGACTTGATCATTTTTTTAAAAAAAGTATCAATGAATAAAAATAGATCTCTGCCTTGTAAGAAGGATAGGTTACTGCATCTCAAAGATCTTGTCCAAATTTGACATTTCTGTCTTCTATTTGCAAAAGCCCCAAAGAGATATTCCAGATGCGCCGATCCTTATATTTTAGGCAGCAGCACAACCACCTTCCCCCTAGCACAGTGATTCTTCAGTTGTTAGGTGGGGAATGAAGGGTTTTGGATAAGAGATGCACTCCTCCTCCTCCCTAACCTCCTGAAAATGTCTGCTGCAGTAAGCCAGTTACCCATGAGTCTGGCATCTCCCTCAGGTAGAACAATTGTTGGTATCACTGCGGCATTGAACCTATGATCTCTTCCTGTGTGCCAAGTGCATGTCACCCTCCTCACTCCCTCCAGCCCATTGCAGTTCAGCCGTCAGGGCCCTCTGAAGCACTGAAGTGTCCTCTCCACTGCTGTCTCGCTCACATAGTTAAGAGCATGTGCTTCCAAGCCATGTAGACCTCTTGGGTTCCTATCTGTGCATTTCCTCTTATCAGCTGTACAACTTCAGGCCAAAGTCCTCAGTCAAAAGTCCCCAACTGCACAAATGGGTTAAATCTACCAGGGTTGTCACCGCGTACCCATGGAGATGTGTACACAGTGCCTAACTTGGAGGAAGCAGCCACCAATAAGAATGTTTATTATTATTTATTCCTTGGTCTGATCTCATCTCCACCCCTAATCCCAGCACCAGCTTTGAATGCTTTTCCACCAAGTCAGAGAGCCCACAAACCCAACTCCTTCTGTTTAGGCTGCTTGGAGTCTGCCGGATGCCTTTTCTGGCTATAAATCCTCCACCCCATCAGCCTGTTTTCAAGCCCCAAGAATGTTCACTTTCCATATGCTCCCCAGCTGGCCACCAGTGCAATCTCCTAGAGGTTAACCTTGTGTTCAGGAGCATTCTTTTGCAGGCATTACCCTTCCTTAAAAAAATGCAATGCCTCTGTGGTTAGGATATCAAAGCAGCCATGCACACACACACAGACACACACACACACGCACGCATGCCCACCCATTCATATGTCTCACGTGAAAATCAACAAACTCATTAGGCTGTTTCACAATTTCCCAATAAACGTTCACATTTTCTTGCCACAGAGACTTCTAGAATTTACCTGGGAACGGCATTACTGAATTCCGCAACAATTCAACCCAGCCCAACTCATTAGTGGTAGCCAGTTCCTAGGAGAAAAGGCTTTTGACGTCCTTAGAGTTTTCCCCTTCTCCACACTTCCTTGCTCCTCCCATCCCTGGCCCCTACAACAGGCATTTTTGTGCTTGTTTCATTGGCCTGCCTTACCTTGCAACCAAACATAGGTTGAGGATTGTAGGAAACAAACCCATAGTCCCTCGGAGTGCTTCTAACCTGCTCTGTGGCTCTGTGCATTCAAGCTGGACCAATCTCCATCCGAACCAAACAGAAACCCAGGGGGCTATGTCAGCACGGAGACGTCTGCATCTCGGCTTGCTGTGAAACAAGTGTGCTTTTGGAGAAGCCCACTCGCCCACTGTAACGTGAGCAGAGCATGCGTGAGGAGTTTAGGTCTCCTTACATTTGGGGGTGGGGTCTTTGAGAAAGAAGGTTAGGCTGGAGAAGTTTCCAGCTGAATCCATCTTCAGTGACTGCGGCTGTTCCTAATTGTGGTCTTCAGTGACTGCGGCTGTTCCTAGTTGTGGTCTTCAGTGACTGCGGCTGTTCCTAGTTGTGGAACAGAGCATGTGCGAGGCCCTGGGGCCAGGGTTATGGAGGGTGGAGTGTTTGTTGTGGACAGTTGGCCGCTCTCCAGGCTTCAGAGCGCCGTCACTGAGGCAGAGCCTATGGTGCAGCCGAGCAGGGCAGGGGCTCAGTGAGGCAAAGCCAGGCTTCACCGAGGACCTGGCATTGGCTTTGCCAGGTCCTTCAGAGTTTGAAGCCTGGGCAGGGGGTGCATTTCCTGGTGAAGCCAGACAGATCTCCAGGTAGCAATAAACTGACTACACAGCCTTCATTCCTGAACACATGTTCAAAAGCGATAAAATAAATGCAGATGGCTTCTCCAAGCCTCAGTGGAGGATTTTTACATTGACTAAGTGAACTATAAAGCACATATAAACACACATGTGCTCACACACAACACAGGAAGGGAACAGCAACAGAAAAGTCCTCAGAAATACCAAACCCTAAAACACCAACACCAGCCTAGAGGAAGCATTGTTGAACACGAGAGAGAGACAGAGACTGAGAGGCAGAAACACAAGAGAAGAGCCGTGCTATAATTTGCAAGGAGGAAACAAAACATACATGCACACTCACTCACAAATGTACACCTCAGAGAAGCATGTCGGCAGAACTTCTAGCAAAAAAATTACATTTCACTGCTTGGAAGGGTTAGAAATACCTTCCCTGGTTTGTCAACTGAGGATTAACGGTCTTGTCAGTAAGACTGGCCCAGTAGTTTGGTTGAAGAGACCTGCAGAAAGGAAATGGGCAAATGCCACCCTAAGGTCCACCTCCCGTAAGGTCCATGATTAATACATGTTAATTATGACTAATCCTCCACTACGGAGCTTGGAAAGTCCCACCAAAATTACAGAATGAGGGGTCCTGCAAACCCTGCAAAAGCTCATCATCATCAACGCTGAAGGAGGCTTCTTATGTGCCAGGAAATGGATGATTTTATTAGATTGCCAAACGATCTTATGAAGTAGCCACTATCCCCACTTTACAGACAAGTAGACAAAGGATCAGCGAGACTAGGTAATAAGCTCAAGGTCGCCGTCTGTAAGAGGGGAGAATTTTAGAGACTCACATATGGCAGAAAGGAGCCCCATCAACAGGCAACAGAGCTTCTCACCCTAGCATTCATTAAGGAAGTGAAGATTACCCATCTGGACTCTGCCCCTCTCTGCAATAGAATCTCATGTTGTTGAAAGCCCCAGTTAGGACAAGGGAGTTATTTAAGGTCATGCAGTTATTGGCAATAAAGTTGGCCCACAACCCATTTTCTCCTGTGCACGCAAGTTCTTCACACTGCAATATACCTCTGCTTAATGAAGCCCCTGTAAGAAACCAAGCAATAAGGGAAGATAAGGAGAGAGTGGAGTTTTTCCAGGAGCCAGATACTAGCCCTCCAAGCCTCTCCTGTCTCAGAGATGGGTTTAATCTTCAACTAACCCCAATGGCAAATGTGTACATTGGATAGAAACAGGCCTCCTGTCCACCTCGAGAAGGCTCTGCCCTGGGCCCAGAGCTAACACCTTGACTCTGGCAGAATCTGAATAAAGTTACTGACGTGGAACTGGGTAATGCCGCATTGCCCTGGCCTTCCGAATGGGTGCGGCTGAGCCGTCAGGTGGCCTGCAGCCCAGAGTTCCTTTCGGGAATATTTCGGTCTCATCCCCAAGTCTCTTCTCCTCAGAGCTGCACCTGCCCAGAAGCATGCTGCTCCAGACTTGCTCTGGACAAGCCAGCAAACTCCTTGCATTCCAGGCAGAGCTTAGGACTCAGCTCTACTCCTTAGGGTCAGTGCCTCGCAAGGCTGGGCTCTGGGGTCCTGTCACTGAAGACCATCTCCCTAATAAACCAGACCACCCTCTACCATTCAGAAGTTCCAGAAGAGGACCTTAAGGGCACCTCAGCTGTAGGCCTGAGGATAGAAAGAAAGGCCCATATGATAGGCAGGTGAGGGAGCATTTGCGGCAACGCCTCAACAGGTTTCTCCAACTTTCTAGAATCCACTGTTAACCAGGGCCATAAAACTGCTTCTTTACATTCTCGCGTTGCTCCTGCAGTGCTGGCTAAACAATCGAGACTCAAGCTGTATAGACATGCATCAGCTGCAGTATCCCTCAGCCTGCTGCTTCAGGGGTGGAGGGCTTCCTAGAAGCCCAGGGAAGTGGTCACTTTGAAATGACGAGCTCCTGATAACTGGGCTTGGGCTAGTCCTAAGACTCTCCTTGTCCTATCAGCTGGTTTATTGCGCTCTTGAAGGCTCAGTGAAATAATGGGACAAAAGGTTCCCATGCACAGGGCTGTGCTCTTCATATATCTAGGACTATAATACCCACTCTGAAATGTGATGCTGCTATGTGGGAGAGGGAGAGACTAGTGACGAAGGGTCAAGACTGTGCCATCATTGCCACATAGATTACAATCTTCACTCTGCCACTTATTTACTAAATGACCATGGGCAAGTTGAACCCACCAGCCTCAGTTTCCTCGCCTGTAAACTGGAGATGATACTGGCTCCCTCAAAGGATTTGTGACAATTAATGGTGGCAGGGTTTGAATATGCCTGGCCCGTGATGGGCACATGGTCAATTCCTTATTTCCTTCCCCCATGTTTTAGGCATCCAAGATCAAGTGCAGTGTCATGATGTTCCTAACTGAGGCTACTGCTATTTGCTGAGTCTATTTCGAAAGTTCATGTCCCATAAAGGACACATTCCATACAGGTGTGTGTGCTAAGGAGATGTCAGTGTGTGGGCTGCTTGAGGTAAGAGCACACGTGGGCCCTAATGAATGCAGGGCAATCCAGGTTGGGCAGAGGGCGGGGCTTCAGGGCAGTACTGGATTAGTGGACACCTTGTACCTCCGCCAAGATGGGAGATGAGCGTCTTTATGTTCCAACTCCAAGAGGATGAGCTGCTTCTCAATGGGAAATGGGCATCAACAAACTCCTTGACGGACATCCCTGGTGTCCCCTCAGTCCTGCCTGGGCATGACAGGTGAGGCCATCACCACAATGACCCCTTGGCTGTCATGGACTCCTGTTGGGACTCAGAAGGCACCAAGAAGGTCCCTTCCATTTCGGCATTTTACCTCTCAGGGGGATGGAAGGGAATGGTTGAGGGACTAACATTCTTGAATGCCTGCCCTATGCTAGAAAGTTTCAGGGGTTATAACCTTCCTCGGACATAGCCAAGGACCTCTGTCTGACTCTGATCCTAGGAAGCACAGGCTTGGAGAGTCTCTAAAACCTGGACAAGTTCACAGGGGAGGAGCTGGAACTTGAACCCAGGTCCGACTCCAAAGCCCTAGCACTTTCCAGCTCTGCTCACAGCTCTAGAAGGGGCTGGCAGATGAGGAGGGGTGGTCACAGGCTGAGAGTCAGCCATAAATAAATTTATCCTCTATGTATAGATGATTCACGATCCGTTTCAGTTTGCTTCTGGGTAGTCATGCAATTATTCTGTTACAAATAGTTTTTAAAAATTCCTATGTGCCTAAAAAGATGAAACCACTTGCAAAAAGCAAAACAAAATCCAAAGCCAAAAAAAAAAAAACTTCAACCCTTAAACAACCCCAAACCCCAAAACAACAAATGTGCTGCAAAGAAACTTCCAAAACTAAAATTGCCAGGGTTGTTGTTATTGTTCCAGGACCACAACATTGGAGCAAATCATACTTCTAATTTTCCAAGCCAACAGCGGAGAATTTGATACAGAACTTGCCGGCCAGAGCTACAGGGTATCATTTTCAGTGGAGGCCATAGCAGTTCTTTTAATTCATGAACCCAACATTAAATGTACCAGAAGAGGGACACAACTGTGTGTATACACAACTCTGACATCATCTGATTTTAACAAGTTTACTAAAACGACAGTCATGGCCTTGACAATACTGAATGCAAAATACTGGTGTACACAGATTTTACAGAGTGACTCCTGAGAGCCGGATCACAAAGCAAGTTTTAACAGATGGGAGAGGCCTGAGGGAAGGCAAGCACACTGATTTTATTGAGAAAAAAGCTTATATACTGTAGGGTTGCTGAAGTTTAATAAATAAAGGTCAACTTATAATATATAAAAACAATATAAACATTTATATGCTACATGCATATCATATAATTTAAAGTAATAATTTATATATGGGGAGAGATGCCAATTCATGTTCTTCCGATTTTTCTCGACAAGGCACACACACAGGACGTGTCTATCCGTATCCACCGCCAGCCCACGAGTTTATTGTTTTCTGAAGTCAGTGCTCGGACGTAGGTTTGGGACGTTTTGCACTGAGAGTTCCAGTGTTTGTCATCAATGCCCCTGCAACCGTTTTTGACTGGCCTGGCTTCCTTACATCGCGTTTCATAAAAATATTGTTTGACGGGGGAGTTGCCCGTTTTGATCTCCCCCAGCACCGTGACCTGGTGTCCCCGAATGTCGATGGCCGATGACTTGTCGGTCACCCACAGACTCTCACTGTCACATACCGAGTACTCCCCTCGGTGACTCTTATGCTCCGCGTACCGTTTCCGCCGTGATGTTCTGTTCGCCACCACGGGGTTGCCCACATAATCCTCCATGAGATACAAGGGCGGGGGCTCCAAGGGGGTGCTGTCGCTCAGCAGGACCCGCGGTGAGTTGTAGCGTCTCTGTTGTCGTAGCAGTTCCGTGTCCATTGCAATCACTGGCTGGAATTCTGACTTGGCGGCCTCTCCCCGCTCCGGCTCTCGGGGGGCCTCTGCTTTCGGCAGGGTGCTCTGGTAATTTTCCTTAACGTCCACCATCTGCTTGGAGAGCTTGTTTTTCAAGATATCTGCCTGGATCAGCTTAATAATCAGGGAATTGAGCGAGTCTTCTGGCAAACTCCTTTGATCCATGTTGTTACCTTGGATGCCACGGAGATAAGCGAGAAATATCACATAAAACAAGATGGACATCACCTTGTTCACCTGTAAGAGCTGAAAAGGAAACACAGGTGTTAAGAGCAGGCCGTGGCAGCTGAGTCTGTGTTATTCTGGCACCAGCCACCTGAGGCTGAGCAGCCCCGTGAGGGCACAAGAGAGGGTACCGCCCCCCAGGTAAGCCACGCAACTCCCCTCTGGACATTCTGAAGAGGTGATTTATTTCCCCCAACCCCGGGAAATACTGCGGAATGCGCTCCAGGTTTGCTGACTCTGCTATTTGCACGGGTTGTATTTACATTCGATGTCTGCTTTATCCTGCAGCCTCTGCTTGTGGGTGGACGATGTCCTACCGCTTCTTTAAACATCCCTTGAGCCTGCAAAGATGCATGATTCACTCTACCTTGGCAAAGCACGAAAACTTCAAACCTGAGAATTGTAAACACGCAGTAACTTCCCTTGAGCAGCAGCGGCGGTGGCCTTGTAATTGTCTCAAGAAAGAGTTCGACTGCTCCCTAGCTGCAGCCCCTGGAACACCCTGAGGCTGAGGACTGGTTCGGTTGCCCCCATATTGCAGTGTCAGATGTGGGGTCATCCCTGGCCAGGCCGCAGCTGGAATGGTCTATTCTCCTGCCCTTGGAAATGAACACGCAGGGCCACTACCCACTCTGCGAGAGGGCCTGCGTTCCGGGGTGCTCTGCCGAGCCTTCTGATAGACACGCATCACCAACTGATCTGCTCCATCCCCAGGGACCCTCTCCACAAAACACAGCTCTGCCACAGCACTACTTGCAGAAGAGAGAGATGCAGAATAACCACCTTACATAAATGGGCTGGACTTGGCCAGAATAGAAGAGTCATTGTTGATTCACTTGCCTCCTTTAGATTTTTAACATTTCTGCTACAAAATGTTCCTTTTAGTAGTTATGCTTCTTCTAATTCTACTATTTCCTTGTTGAAATGGCATTTCAACCCATCCACACTCTCATTCTGTTGCCATAGTAGAAGCTTAACACCGGGCTCCTGTGGAGTCCTGGTGGAATTACAGTGCTGATCTCAAGATGCCTTCCTAGTCTCTCCCTCACTAGAGCGAAGCCCAGATCTTCTGAGGGTTAGCACTGGAAGGAGATGCTCCAGGTGGAGAGGGGCAGCTGAGCTAGTAATCCCCCTGATTCGTCCACCTCCTTGAGATATTCACTCCTTAATTACCATCGCTGCCACCTCACTGGCTCCCAGGGGGGTGCATCATTTCCTCTTTAAAGTTCTGTCTAAACATGGAAAATAAAAACTCTTCCCCTGATTCACCTTTGGTATTTTCGGAAAGACTTAGTACTAAGTCCAGGGGGAAAATAGACAGGAAATAAACAAAGCCGACACAAGAAACAGAAAAGCAGTCCTGCTAACTGGCACCTATGTCTGAGCCTGCCAGTGCTCACTGGCTCCCAGGACTCACAGACAGCCTCTTTCCCAGCTTGTCTGAAATACTGCTGGCTCGCTTGTCCCTAGAGGTCAACAACAGCGAGGCACTCTGCTCATACGGCCTCCTCTTGCCGCTGTGATAAGGAGACCATCTTCTTTCCATGGGAACTAGTCTTTGGGAAAACTGACTCCTTCAACGTCAAAGCCAAGAGAGGGATTCTAGCTTTGCTGCTCACCCTTAGAGATGACTCTAAGGAATTGTACTATCCTAGGAAAATGGTTCCACTACAGCATAAGGAATCTCCTTTCTATTCTGCATACAAGTGACATTTTCTTCAATATTACAGGCCCAACAAAATGCAACTTGAACAATACAAAAAATATGGCATACAACTAGGATTACATTCCCTACTCCCCTCAAAAAGAATAGTACAGCTTCAATAAAATCATTTAGGACTGACAGTCTGTTGAAAAACAATTTATTACACCTCCCAAAAGCTCAGCCACTGTAAACTAAGAATACACAGGATATCCGCTCTTAAGGAAATAAATCAAGTATGGCTAGTGAGGGGAGGTCTCAGGTAGAGCGAGAGTCAAGGTACGGATTAGTGAGGTAATGACCAGGGTGAGCTGAGAGGGAGAATGCTGCTGATGCTGATGGATTGAGGAGGAAAAGTAAGAGTCTTAATGGGCGGTGGCTGGAATATGGAACCAAAGTTTATTAGAAGTAGATAAGCCATATAAAGAGGCCATCTAATCTTATTCCTTCATCTTATAGATGAGAACAACCTAAATGCAGTTTGAAGAAGAGGCAAAAGGCCAGGCATGGTGGCTTATGCCTGTAATCCCAGCACTTTGGGAGGCCGAGGTGGGCAGATCAGGAGGTCAGGAGATCGAGACCATCCTGGCTAACAAAGTGAAACTCCGTCTAAAGAAAAATACAAAAATTAGCCGGGCATGGTGGCAGCCTGTAGTCCCAGCTACTCGGGAGGCTGAGGCAGGAGAATGGTGTGAACCTGGGAGGCAGAGCTTGCAGTGAGCCAACATCCCGCCACTGCACTCCAGCCTGGGTGACAGAGCGAGACTCCATCTCAAAAAAAAAAAAAAAAAAAAAAAAAGAGAAGAGACCCACAGGAGAGTGAGAGGGGTTCTCTGCACTCCGGCCCTCACCTGCCTTTTCCATGTGATGACTGGGCTCACAGGCCTCTTGCTGTAACCCCATTCACTACTCACTGCTACTCAAATCATGACCCACGTGCACTGCCTCTCCTGTTGAAATTTCACCCGTTTTTCAGTGCCTGGTTCCAAAGCTGACCTTTCTACAATGCTCCCCCAAGATCCCAACGGCAGCACCTGCCACTTCCTCGCAACCCCAGCCTGCTCTCCCAGTGGCTGACCATTTCTTTCCTACTTGCCATGATACTTTGTAATAAGTAGTGGGAGTAAGTCATCTGCAGGCTGGTGAGTGTTTCTAAACTCTTTAGAAGGTGCCTTAAAGCCCTGAAGGCTTCCTGTGGACTCCATTTTAATAATCGACTTCTAGTTTTCTCGTAGAGAGCAAGTCCAAGAATGTTGCTAACAGAACTCCCCAAAACACAGAGGTTTGCAGGTGGAAAGGACCCTAGACCACCTCCTCATTTATACGGATAAGGGAATGGAGGCCTGCAGTTGTGGTGAAGTGAGCTGTCTAAGGTCAGACTGCTAAACAATGGCAGAGAGTGACAGGGGCATTTGGCTCATAGGCTCAACAAAAATCACGTGGCTTGTGCACCATCAGAGTTATTGTGAGGGGTAAACAATGAAATCCACACGGAAGCACCTAGCATAGTATCAGGCACAGAGTGAGCACACTAGAAATGTTAGAGAACATGAACCTGAATGGCCTGTGGCCACAGGAGACGGTGCACGTCTGCCCTTGATGCACACGGGCGAGGGACCCAGCGTCTGGAGCGCTCCCTCCTCTGCATCCGGCTCACAGCAATCTGTACCAACACGGTCCCCACAAGGCTTTCCCCCAGATGCCATGGTGCCCGACTGCTTGGATCTGAGACCAGTTACACTGGTTGTGGGAGAAGAAAGGAATATTATGAACTGGAAGCCCAGAGAACAGACAAATGACGAAAGCAAATGCGGGCAAGGGAGTGGTGGTGTTTCTGAATTCACTGGAGGCAAGAATAGATGCATTCTGATCTCTGGTCACTTTTTGGCCACCAATAACTTCATTTCTCACTCCATGTCCGGGGTGGGCATCCCCCAGTGGGCCAGTTCCCTGGAGTGGGGAATGGAAACAGGAGGGCAATGGCAGCTCCATCCAGGCAAGAAACAGCAGCGGGTTCTTCTATTTAGAGGGATGTCTATGCTCTTTCTCTAGGGGTCACTGTCATCTGCAGAGAGCTTCATTTAGGCAACTGTCATATTGTGCTATTATTGTTGGTGTGCCTCCTCTTTGACGACAGGGACCACGTCCTTTCCATCCACGCATCCTTGACGCCCAGCACAGGGCTGGACACGCTGCGGAGTTTCGATGTCTATTTACTGAATGAGCGCCTGCTACGATCGGGACCTACCCAAGGCGCCGCTTACTGGCTGGAGAGCCTGCATGGGCTTTTGCCAAGCCTGGTTTTGGAAGCCAATCAACTCTGCCTTCTTTTCCCAAAGAAAACACAGACCCTGGCTCTGAAGTCGGCCACGGTCCCCAGGCTCTTCTTGGCTATAATTAGAAAAAGACCTGTTAAAGACCTTAGTAAACCCCCTTTCTGCACTCTCCCCAGTGCCCATTTCCCCTGCTCAGAGTTTTCCAAGATCCTGACCGACGTGCATGTGCGATTTTCCTCACTTAGAAACGCTTTCCCACATATGGTGTTTTCTCAGTCCCTGGAGCAACATTCCTACAAGGTTTCACCATCCCTCAAAATACTCAAAAGAGAGCAATTTCTGATTCCTCCTTTTTGGCTCAGTTTGCAGCATCCACAGAGGGTTTGGGGGTATTCAAGAAGCAGCTGACATGGAAAAGGAAGCTGGGTAGACAGTGGCACGGAATCTGAGCCCCCAGCAACCTGCGTCTGCCCTGTCACATGCAGAGACGGGGCTGCAGCCTTCAGGTTCCAATTCACCTCTCCGGGACCAGCTTCCCTACACAGCAGCACCTTCCGACCACGTACCTAAGGACCCCTCTTGCTGCACATGTGTGGAGTAAATGTTTAGACTGCTTGGGGTGAGATCATCAAGAATAAAAATGCAAAGTGCCGGGTACTGGCTTATATAAGTCTTAAATCCTAGTAACAACCATCCTGAAGTACGTACTATTATATTTTCCATTTTGAATGGGGAAACCAAGGCAAAGAGGGGTTCCACAACTAGCTAACAAGCAACAGAGCCAGGATTTGCACCTTCTGGCTCTAGAGCTCATGTTATTAATGATGACACTCTGCTGCCTCTCTGTCTATCCCTGCTCTCAAACATTCTAGAGAGTTTACTTCCAGGGGAAGCCCAAGCTCCAAGCCTGGAGCCAGGATGGCTGCTGTGAGCAGGCTGTGCCCTTCCCCAAGAAGCCTCAGCTCTAAGCAGAGTTTGCAGAGATTTGAGGCCATCACTCCTGTGTCCTCCTCCCCATATTCCCTATGAAAGCATCCCCCACAAAAGTAAACACAATCCAATTCCCTCACCCTAGTCCCTCCTGGGCCTGATGCTCTCCAGTGCAGCCCATCTGCAGGTCACCTGTGCCTACAGAGGCCCTGTGTTGTAGTGGACAGAACACGGAGTGCACCGTCTCACATCCTGGGTTTGAGACCAGCACTGGAAATCTGGGTGACTTACAAAGAAGGCAGAAGGGCTCTGTTTTAGCTTTCCTCAGAGAGGAGTCATGAGAGCAGAGGTGAAAGCAGTTTTTAATTTGCCAAATTTTTAATACGCAAATTCAAGAGATTTCATTATTTCTGGTATAGCCATATTCTCTGGAGGCAAATGCATTCTCTGGCTGGGGTCAAAGAGGACACTGGCCAGCTGTGTCCAGAAGGGCCTGATTCTTTGGAGAATTTCTTCAGCTATGACATGGTCTCTGACTAATGCTACAGGCTCAGGAGACATCCTGCCAGATAACCCTAATGTCTTGTTCAGGGACTGGAAAGGGAGAGAGGTGGGAAAGTGATAGATTTAAAGTAGAATGACAAAAGAGAAAGGAATGTGGTGGAAATATTAAAAGACTGGCTATGTTTGTTCCCCAAATCTTAATTGAAAAATTAATTCACATTGGCTTTGCTCTGAACATAGGTCTTGAGGCCTCAAAATTAGTCAATGGGGCCATATGATGATGTTCTGATCCATGACAAAGCTGAGAGCCGGGAGAGAGAGATCCTGGCGGCGCATCCGCTGGGGATTGGTCTGGTTTTGGTTAATCTCTTTATTAATGATCCGGAAGCAGGAGGGAGGAAAAAGTGGCAGATTAATTAAAATGCACAGATGACGCTCAAAGGGAAGGTGCTGCAGACACCAGTGAGGACAGACCAATTAGGCTGAAGCACCCGTGGGGGTTGGCAACCTGGAAATAGCATGATTAGATTCAAACTAAAACACGGAGGTTAACTCACCGGAGGCACAATGGATCCAAAACCAATAAGGGAGGGAAATGCTTGGAAAGGGATGAAGGGAGGGGGTGACTTGGAATTGCTACAAGGAGTAAATGAGAAATGAGCTCACATGAATAAAGCTGTGTGGGTTTCCACGGCACCTTCTTCCCTGCTAGCTCTGCATCCTCCACCTCATTCACTTTAGCACAACTCTTGGGTAGTAGCAACCATGAAACTCCCTGTCTTATGGAGCACAAAAAAGACATAAATTGAGGGACAGAGCCAAGATCAGAAAGCAGGCCAGAGACGGTCCCCAAAACATGCTGACACGCATGCTCTAAAGTCACAGAAAACCAGAAGCAATCAGTGAGCTAGAGGAGAAACAGCTAGTCTCTCTGTTAGTATTTGGTGAGGCCTTATTAGACAATCCCTGAACTTTGGACAGGTCTCTATCTACGTAGTGTCAAACCAAGTGAGAGAAGGGACAGGGAAGTGGATTCCTATCCTGTTCTTTAAGATATCTGATTCTACTGTTGTTCCTCTCCTTAAAACTTAGCACTTAAAACTCAGGGCTCTGAAACTGACTAACACACATGGTCAATCCTCGGCCCAAGATCTGAAACAGGACAAGACCATCAATTTTCAGAAGATGCTGGCTTCTCAGCAGAAATGAGACAAGACACACAGTGAACAGTGAAGGCATACTCTAGGATAAAATAAAATAAAACAGAGAACCTCAGAAGACTGACTTGCCTCCCTAAGAAAGGAAGTGCTGAAACTGGTCCTTCTGAAGGCCAGAAAGTGAGGAACAGGGATCCCTGAACAGACAAGAAACCTGTATCCCAAAAGAAAGCTAAGTGGACCGAGATGGAGGTAGAAAGCTGTGAGTTTCCTTTGCACCGCTGTTAGGAGACGAATTTCACATTGTTCAAAGCATACCCTCCTCTGGCCCCGAGGCTGTGAAAGATGGAAGGCATGGCACATGTCAAAACAGTGTGCGCCAGCAGCTCCAGGGAAGAAGGTAGGACAGTTATTCCCCAGGTCAAGGAAGGCTCTGGCTTAGCCCCGTCTTGGCAAAGACAGATCTTAAAGGAGCTTGGTATGCCAACACAAGCCCCAGGAAACTCAGGTTTACTTTATCCTTTGCGTATCACAAACTCCCATGTGATGGAAGGAGGGTGGACTAGGAAGGATCTGCAGAGAAAACCTGAGTCAATCCAGCTACTAGCCATCACGGTGTCATCCTGCATTTAGTCGTATTTGTTTTGGTAATTCACACTCATCCACCACTGTGCATACAGGTATGCATGCCTGGGTTTGTGTGCCTACACACACACACACACACACACACACACACACACACACACACCACGTAACTACCTGAGGTGAGGATGGGCTCTGGTCGAACTGTTTTCAAATTTTTGAATTTTGAAAAATTTGAAACTATTTTCAAATTATTGAATCATTTAACATTCAGAAACATTTCAATTTTGGTATCATTTTCTGTGTCTGGATTACTCCAATGTCTAAGTGTAAAAACACACAAGGGGAAGTTGCTTCAGCCACCTAGGCAGCTGAAGGTAGAGCTGGAATTAAAGAATAACTTTGACCTCAGAAAATAGCTGCCCAAGTCAACGCTTTTGTTTTAAATTTATGCTTATGTTCGAGTTGAGTTTATGGTCAAGCATATACGTTGTCTGCAAAATGCTATATAACTGTAAGTGATACCATTACAAGGTAGGGGCTGCTGAGTAATTGGTTTTCAATAATTATAATTAATAATAATGATGATAATGATGAAAGTATTTATCTTATCCACCCAGACAAGCATGAGTCTCAAAATGGCAGAATAAAGAAGTTGGCTTCCTCTTGAGGGCTGAAGGCTAAGGGAAATCCCAAAGCATGCCTTCCATTCAATTCTTACTCTGGTTGCCTCTCCCAAACCAAGACCACAGCTGGCTTGGCAATGGCCAAACCCTTTTTGTGTGTATCAACCATAGCAGCAAGTTGGGGATAAACTCAAACCATACCGATTTGGCCCCCAGAGGACTTGGCTGCAGAAAGTGTGGTCAGATGGCAGGCTGACTCCTCCAGACCTGGCCATAAGGCCTGTGTCAAATATGGCCCCTCAAGTCTCCCTTCTGCCACACAGCCAACCGCCTTTCACAAGGATGAGGTATATTGACTGGTGGTCTGCGGCTATATTGATTGGTGGTCTGGTCTGGATCCCTTCTCCAGAAAACCATGGTGTCTGAAGACTGACAGCTGCAACCATGTTTTGCTCCTCAAGGTGTCTCTCCCCTCTGTTCCCTGTGGCCACCATCATGCTCTCGAATACTTTTACAGACTAGGGAACTGAGGCAGAAGAAACACGTGTCTGGTGCTTTTCTGAGTCTCTTCTCACCGACTCATGTAGTGATGCAGGGATGTGCGCACAGGAAGAAAACCACTCTTCCATCAAAACTGGAGTGTGTGGTAGGCGCTTAATAAACACTATGACTCCAGCCCCAAACACTCCAGTGACTCTTTCTGGGCAGCTGGGCAAGACTGAAAAACCAACCCAGAGCTTGTCCTCTGAAAGCAATTTTGGCACAAACACTCTGAACCCCGGGCTGTCTTTAATCACAGACACAAGTCATAATAATCGCTTGTAATAACAGCTCACATTTATTGAGCCTCACCATATGCTAGACTGTGCGGAACACTTCACACGGATGATCTCAATTAATCTTTGTGGATACGATTATTATCCCCACTTTTCAGCCGAGGAAACTGAGGCTCAGAAGGATTAAGTACTTTTTCTCAAGATGACACATCAATTGAGAGGCAGAGCCAGGGAACAAACCCCTGTCTCTGTGATCCCACAGGCCTAACTCTTAGCTAATATTGCAGAATATCTCTCAATTTCACTCCAAAGTCTAAGACACCTGCCACTTCATTGCAGTGAACTAGGTAGCAAGCAGCATGCTGCTATATTAATGTTTCTTTCTTTGTAGAGTAAGAGACATTCAAGACAGATCCTCTGAAACACAAAGGGGAAATTTCCAGTCTAAGGCTTGCCTCACCAATTCACAGTAGCTGAAGAGCATTTCTACGTGACATGGGGCTGGTGGGATCAATTGCTTACGGTTTAGTTTCTCCAAATGCAAAATATGCCTTTCCTCTTTTCTCATTTGATGGTAAAAAACAACCAAGAACCCAAAGATTCATTTTTAAAAATGGCTGGAGGTTGAAGGTGGGACAGATTTCTGATTCTTTTGTTTTCACAGATTGCAGCATATTTGTAGCTGATGATGAGAAACAAAATAATGTAGGCTCTTGGCATATCCCCTGTTTTGATCTGTTAATAAAAACCAGCTCTGCCACTAATGAGCTTTGTGGCCATGGCAGAATCACTGTGCATCTTGGGGGCTCAGTTCTTGAGCAGTGTTTCTCCAGAGGGGTGCTACTAGGATTTCAGACAGGACAGTTTTTTATTGTTCAGTTTAATCCCCCACGCATGCAACGCAGGCCCCCACCTACTAAATATCCATCGTGACCCAAGTCGTGGTGACAACTGAAAAAAAGGACCCGCACGTTTCCAAATGCCACTGCGGAGACCCCTCAGTTATGAATCACATAACACGATGCTGGGGAATTAGTTGTTTTATGATCATTGGCCCTTTTACAATGTAATCAATGCTAAGGCGTCCTTCTGCTAAAAAACCACACATGTGCCCATAAAGGAAAAATATTGCAAAAAATTTCAAGGTGATTCAGAGTCCATAAAAGTCATCCTAGTGTCCCACAGATTTTAGGTTTAGAATTCGTGAACTAAAGAATTTCAAAGGTTCTTTCTAGTTGACATACCCTATGCTTCTATTATCCTGTGCAACCCTAAGTCATTTCTTCTCCAGACCAAACAGAGAAGGAATTATTATTATCAGCCTAATTTTCTGGTCCTCTCTGTTTCTCTGTGTCCCTGTGAAGCCCAGGGTGCCAGGAACTGGCATCCAACTCTATTAGGATTGTGGTACAATGGAAAGGTTATGGGGGGAAAGTGACTTGCCCAGAAACCAATCAATCAATCAATCAGTACAAGAGCCAGAACCAAGCCCAGCCCTTCAGATGACCAGCCCTACGCTGCTCATCCACAGACACACACAGAGCAGTCAGTGTATTTCAGGACACATGGAGGGAAGCCTGCCCGCACCTACCAACAGGGTTTCCTGGGGGAGGCACAGGGGTCCCAGTGAGCCTGACCAACACAGCATGTCTGACACTGTGTGTGAGAGGCTTGAGGCCCCAGCAGCCCTACTCAGCCCATGGAGGCAGACTCTTTCCCTTCTTCCTTTCACAAGTGTCTGTGTAGCACCATCTGTTGGCATCCACCTTCCTCACAGACACCAGGAATCAGAGCATTTGCCTTTCCGTCCATAAACCTGCAATCACTCTGGGTGACTTCACCTCCAACCTGATGGCTTTTTCATTCCTCGGTCTCCATGTTCCTGCACATCCTCAAGACCTATGTTCTCCATGATGTTTGAAAACGCAAATGAGATTCCTCAAAGACCTAAAAACAGAAATACCATTCGACCCAGCAATCCCACTACTGGGTATATACCCAAAGGACTATAAATCATTCTTTCATAAAGACACATATGCACATATATGTTCACTGCAGCACTACTCACAATAGCGAAGACATAGAATCAACCTAAATGCCCATCAATCATAGACTACAGGAGATGAGGCATCATCTTGTAATGTCACCAAGGTCATTCCATTCCATTTGCTCAGAAGGGCCTGATTCAATACCTGGACGAGGAATCTACAGTGGATCTCTAGGACGATTACTGGTGTTTACCAACTACTCGGGGCTGGAACCCTGAAGAACACGGGAGTGCCCTGGCACTGTTGGTCTCCTGAAGGTGTGCGCCAGCAGAGGGTCTGCAAGCCCCACGGGTCTGACTGCAAAGTGGTGAAGCACAAAGGTGAAGCCACCCGCTGCTCATGGAGACTTCAAGTAAGTGGGTAAGTGCCAGAGAGAGAGAGATAGAGAGAGACAGAGAGAGAGAGAGAGAGAGAGTCAGAGACAGAGAGAGACTGGGAGAGAAAGAGATAGAGATACAGAGACAGAGAGAGGCTGAGACAGAGAAAGGAAGAAACAGAGAGATTGGGGGAGAGGGAGACAGAGATGGAGGGACAGAGAACAAAGACAGAGACAGAGAAAGGACAAAAAGAGAAAGAGACAGAGATACAGAGACTGAGAGAGATAAACAGAGACATAAAGACAGAAAGAGACTGAGACAGAGAAACAGAGATAGGGAGAGAGGGAGACAAAGATACAGAACCAAGAGAAAGGGAGACAGAAACAGAGATGCAGAGAGACAGAAAAAGAAAAACACACAGAGAGAAACACAGAGGGAGAGACAGAGAGATAAAGAGAAAGGAGGCGAGACAGAGACAGAGATTGAGAAAAAAGGGCAATACAGAGTGAGAAACAGAGAGAGGGAGGCAGAGAGAGAGAAGAAAGAGACACAGGGAGTGAAGGAGACAGAGAGAGAGACAGTGAGTGGGGAGGAGGAGAGAGACACAGTGGAAGGGGGTCTCTTTCTTTTACAGGGGTTTCAGCTGAGCCCAAGACTCTGGGCGGTGGCTCTTCTACCTGGTTGGGGTAAATTGGAAAGGTGGCGGAGAAGGCCCCTCTGAAGCCAGCATTGCTGCAGGTCTAGAGGGCATGTGCACCTCCATTCACATTAGAGACCACTCCACCCTGCCACCGTCTCCAAAGCCAGTGACCTCCCTGCACTAACCTACATTACTTTCTATTGCCAGGGAAGTGAACATGCGAGTGCTGTAGATGCAGCAGGTGGCCGAGTCCCAGCACCATGGGAAAGACGAAGGCACGGGCACTCAGTGTCACAGTGCTTCCTGGCTCAGGAAGAGGCTCTCAGAACAGGCCGTGATCACACAGGCCACCCGTACCTTGTCCCAAGAGGGGTGGCAGTGCCTGGCACCCTGGTCAACACAGGCTGGGACAGGAGGGCTACAAGCGACAAGCCAGTACCCGTCTTGTGGGAAACAAGTCAGGCAGTGCGTGTGTGTGTGTGTGTGGTCGTGTATGCATGAGCACGCAACACGTGTCTATGCATGTCTGTGTGTGAGTATCTGTTGTATGTCTCTATGTGTGTAGTCTCTGTGTATGACTGCAGATGTGTCTGTGTGTAGTATGTGTATGCATGCATGTATGCCTGCGAGTGTGTCTGTTTGTCTCTGCACGTGTGTGTGCTGTGTGCATATCTACGTGTATGTGGTGTCTGTGTAGGCCCGTGGGTGTGTCTGTGTGTTGTGTATATGTATGCACGAGTGATGTCTGTGTATGTATGTTTTGTGTGTGCATGTGCATGTGTGTAGTATGCATGTGTGTGAGTGTGTCTCTGTATGCGTGTGGTGTATACGTCTAGGTGTGAGTGTGTCTCTGTATGGTGTGCATATGTGTGTGGTGTTATTCTGTGTGTGTGGTGTTATTCTGCTTGTGTGGTGTATGTCTATATGTGTGTGTGCATGTGTGTATTCTGTGAGTGTATCTGTGTGTCTGTGTGGTGTATGTGTGTGTGCATGTGTGTGTATGTCTGTGTGTCTGTATGTGTGTGTGGTGTTCTGTGTGGTGCGTGTATGTATGTGTGTGTGTGCATACATGTATTCTGTGAGTGTGTCTGTGTGTGTGCATGTGTGTGTGGTAGTCTGTGTATCTGTGTGGTGTGACTGTGTGTGCATGTGTTATGTTATTGTGTGTGTGATGTATGTCTGTATGCATGTGTGCATGTGTGTGTGGTGTTATTCTGTGTGTAGGGTATGTATGTCTGTGTGTGCGCATGTGTATGGTGTTACTCTGTGTGTCTGTGGTGTGTGTATGTGCAGGTGTGTGGTGTTATTCTGTATGTGTGCACATGTGTGTGTGGTGTTATTCCTTGTGTGGTGTGTGTATGTCTGTGTGCGCATGTTTCTGGTGTTATCTTGTGTGTGTGTGTATGTCTATGTGTGCTCATGTGTGTGTGGCGCTATTCTGTGTGTGTCTATGGTGTATGTGCATGTGTGTATCGTGTTATTCTGTGTGTGTGCATGTGTGTGTGGTGTTATTCTGTGTGTCTGTGGTTTGTGTATGTCCATGTGTGTGGTGTTATTCTGTGTGTCTGTGGTGTGTGTATGTGCATGTGTGTGTGGTGTTATGTGTGTGTCTGTGGTGTGTACATGTGCATGTGTGTGGTGTTATTCTGTTTGCATGTGCATGTAGGTGTGGTGTTATTTTGTGCGCATCTGTTTGGTGTGTGTGTCTGCGTGTGTATGTACATGTGTGCGTGGTGTGCTGGGCGAGGGATGCTGAGAAGGGGAGACGCCAAAAAGCAGAAGGGATCAAGAGCCTGCGTCTACTCCCAGCCTCCTCTTTGGCCACTGTGAGTCCCTGGGCAAGTCTGTTTTTCACTCCCAGCCCAGCATCAAATTGCTCCTCTAGCAAGGGCAGGAGCCGGAGGAAATCATCCAGAGACCATCCTGACGCTAGCAGCCTGCTGTCGTCCACAGGGGTCTAAAGCCAGGCAGGGCTCTCTGGGTCCCTTTCAGCACAGAGGAGTGAGCCAGCTCTGTGGGTCCTCCCTACCCCGCCACCCACACCTCCAGTGAAGTGCACGTGGAGTCAGGCACAGGGCTCCAGTGGCCTTCCTGGGTCCCCATGAACTGGAAACGTGAGGACAGGCAGGGGAGAAGCCATGAGATGGAAGGAGAAACTCTGGGTCAAGTTTGCATTTCTCATTATTTCTCCAACCCTTCTCAAATTCCTTTTGTTTAGAAACCTCCTTGAGTTTCTGAAGGCTTCCCCCTCCCCCACCCCACCCCCTGAAAAACTCTAGGAGCTCCTCCAGCCTGTAACCCTTCCGGATAACACGTTCCATATGTCGGTCACTCTCGGCATGAAACGTTTGCACTCACTTTTCTGGTCACCTCCTCCGCGGTCTCCCCACATTGCCTCTCCCCAGAGTGGCCCCACCAACCCCCCTCTGTAGCCCTCTGTTCAAGAAGCAGGGACTGGGATCGGGTTGGAGGGTCCTTTGGTCTCCCTCCCTGGTCAACTCCCACGCAAGATTCCTGCAGGTTCGCCTCCTGAGTGCCCCAGAGCGCGCCTGCCTTTGCTCCAGCCCGCCCGCCGCCAACAGCTGCAGGGAGACCCTCCTTTAAGCACTGGGGCTAATTGAGCAGGGCTCTGACTGAGCTTGCCACATTATTCGCTTAGAGCAAGCTTTTACAGCAAGGCAACACAGCATTCTATTGTCTTCCTTTCCCACCCAGCTCCCCCTCCTCCCGAGGCTACCCACTGCGGTAAATAAAGGCCGGTGGGATTTTTTTTCCACCCTAACTTCCAATGTTCCCCTTGAGAATGCAAACAGACATTCTAGCCTTCCTGGCTTGACCCTCACCCCAGGCGCCACCCCCTCCATCCTCCTGATGCATCTTTTGATGAGTGAATTTGATGCTGGAAAACCACACAGAGCACAACCCCATGCAAGGTTTTGTGGGTTTCCCGAAAGAGGAAAAAGGTGGCGTTCAACAGCTCTGGAGGGGCTGCACTGGAAGAGCTGAAGACGACTTTGAATTGATCAAGGGAGCCTGAGAACTACTTATAGTTCTTCTTCTTTGAGAGCACAGGAGTCCTTAAAGGCCTCAGACTCCCAGGGATGCTCAAGGGATCAAATAGAGGCCTCCTTGAAACAGGTAATGAGGCAAGCCCACGACCCAACACTGAAGGCAAGAGCAAGTGGGAAACCGTGAGGCCTAGGGGCCAGACTGAGAGCATCAAGGCTTTCCCAAAAGACACGGAAAGACCTGTCTGGGACATATATGGCTGAGCCATCAGCTATTTTGAAGGACGGAAGGATGAGAGATTGAGCACCTACTATGTGCCAAGGACTGGAATTTAAAACTTACATCTCCAGCTTTTTGGGGAGAGATGGAGTTAGGAAAACTATGAAGAGAGGCTTTTGCTATGTTAAAGCCAAGAAATCCAGGGCATAGAGTAGGTGAGGGATGAGCTAAAAGTTGTTACTGCTAGATGTAACCCTACAAGCAGAATCCCTGCTTCCCGACTCCTGATCCTACAGTCTTCCTGCAAGATAGCCTTCTCTGTTTGCAAAGTCCTGGAGCCCAGCAGGGCAGACCACATGCCTGTGATCACCAAGTAAGTGGAGCTTCTTCATCCGGCTGTAAAACCTAAGGGAGAGCCCTCATATCTACAAAATGCAGACCATGCTGTATCAGCATCTGTGAGATACTCTTAACAGTATCTGTGATGCACCGGTTTACACAAAGTAGATCATTTCCAAAGCGGAACCACCTCTGGCTGCAAGAATGTCCTCTTGACTAGGGAGATGGACGCCCAGGCCCATTATTGGCCCAAGTTCTGCATCCACTTCTCTCTAATTCTAACCAGAGGGAAGCTTCACCAGCCTCACCCACTATCTCCTCTCTCCGGCAAATCTTGTCTCTATTTAGGATTGTATTCTGGAGATCAAACAAGTTAGGCAAAATTGTATGTAAAACAATCCTTTTTCAACAAGACTGGTGTTAAGAAAATGACAACAATAATGAAGGAAAACACGTCTGATGATGAGTTTGGATGATGCATGAGGGCTAATGAGACAACTGAACTAGCTCTGATTGTGCTGAGGGGCTTGGCAAGGAACCCTGCCATTTGGCACTAACGAATGGATTAACACGGAGGATCAGTTGGAATCCAACATTGTGCAGAAATGTGCCCTGACATTGTGCTGGGCACATACAGTAGGGGACAATGAGGACCCGATAAGCTGAAACAGAAAAAGATTAGAGCCCTCCTAAAAGGCAACAGACGAGCTCTTCTGCCACTGGACCAATGTGAAAAATGTTAAAGTCGGTTATTTCAAGATTTATTTCAGTTTTCTACTAACAATGCTGTAGTGTTGCTAGACATGCAGTCTAAACAACCAGATTAAAACTGGGTTTAATAGAGGAAACTCCAAAAACTTCCTTCAAGACCTGAGGGTCAATGCAAATCAAAACCACAGTGAGATACCATCTCACACCAGTTAGAATGGCCATCATTATCATTAAAAAGTCAGGAAACAACAGGTGCTGGAGAGGATACAGAGAAATAGGAACACTTTTACACTGTTGGTGGGACTGTAAACTAGTTCAACCATTGTGGAAGTCAGTGTGGCGATTCCTCAGGGATCTAGAACTAGAAATACCATTTGACCCAGCCATCCCATTACTGGGTATATACCCAAAGGACTATAAATCATGCTGCTATAAAGACACATGCACACGTATGTTTATTGCGGCACTATTCACAATAGCAAAGACTCGGAACCAACCCAAATGTCCAACAACGATAGACTGGATTAAGAAAATGTGGCACATATACACCATGGAATACTATGCAGCCATAAAAAATGATGAGTTCATGTCCTTTGTAGGGACATGGATGAAACTGGAAAACATCATTCTCAGTAAACTATTACAAGGACAAAAAACCAAACACTGCAAGTTCTCACTCATAGGTGGGAATTGAACAATGAGAACTCATGGACACAGGAAGGGGAACATCACACTCCGGGGACTGTTGTGGGGCGGGCGGGGGGGGGAGGGACAGCATTAGGAGATATACCTAATGTAAATGACGAGTTAATGGGTGCAGCAAACCAACATGGCACATGGATACATATGTAACAAACCTGCACATTGTGCACATGTACCCTAAAACCTAAAGTATAATAAAAAAAAATACTTAGAATTAAAAAAAAAAAAAAAAAAGACCTGAGGGTCTGTGATCCGAGGCTGATTTTGCAAAGACTAAATGCTGCCCCATGGGGAGGCCTATCGGGCCACAGGCCTGTATGAACCACGAGTGACCCTCACCACAATGCAAAGTGAGTCACATGGCTGCTGGGGCGGGGATCCCTGCCGACTGTAGTCAGACGGAAGGGTCTGGACATTCTTTTCATACTGGCATTGATTCAGAATGTGAAACTTTTGATCCTATAACATGATACATTTTAATTCCTCCTGGCGATGTTAATAATGTAGTTGGCTGATGCCACACGAACAGAATTTGCAATGCATGGATGCTTCCAGGAAAAAGGAGGAAGTAGTAACTGTAGTCTTGCAGGTGGACCTCACTTTGCACTCTATTCAGGCTTCTGAAAAACGTTGAACGCAAATCAATTTTTGTGAACTGAATTGCATTTTAAAGATACTAGGAGGGTTTGCAATGAAAAAATCTTATTGTGGATTCCTATGGAAAGCAGTAAATAACCACTTTTCAATTAAAAACACATTCGATATCCAGCTAGTTTTAGCTTAAAGCACAGTCAACCTTTAAATGTACAGCAACTACGGTGTAAATACATTACCATTTTATAATGAACACATGTGCTTTGAGACTAAAGCAGTCACCAAGGAGTAAGGCTTACTCCTCCGTTAGCTCTTCAGGTATTTGGGTGTTCTGTTAATGTGCATTATATCCTACAGCTAATTCCCCAGAAAGTGAGAAATCTGGAAGAAGAAAAGAAGCAGGAAAATATCTCTGCTGGAACTTCCCGTTTTTGCACTCCTGTGTCCTAAACAATGCCATCCTAAATTCTCATTATATGCGATACTTTAATCTTCTCAAACATCCCAGTAAGGAAAGAAATGGAGGGAAGAGGGGCAAGCAGAAATCATGCACTCCATACTTAGTGAAGGCTCATGAATAATTATAGCATCAATAGTGATGATAACTAACTTTGTTAGTAGTTATTCTCTGGCAAGAACTGTGCTAAGAACCCTGCAATCACAACCTGACTTCATTCTACAATAACCCTATGAGGCAGATCCTGTAGTTCACAACTTACCTGAACTCTGCGTATTATCTCATACCCTCGGTGAGATCTGGGCGAACATCCAATGATTAAACATGTTAATATTTCCACTGCAAAATTATATTCACTGAAGTGAAATAAAGACCAGCTCAATTCAGGTTAGGTTTTATAGCCAAATGAATTTGCTGTCACTTTAAGAAATGACTCTGGGTTTTCAGGGCTTTTTGGGTTTGGAATTATAAAGAAGAGACTGCGGATGTGTATTATTCTGCCTCATAAATAAGGGTAGCGCTTGAGATCACACCATGGCAATACTATAGCTCAGCCTAGCGGAGCTGGGATTCAAACCCAGGCGTGTCTGATACCAAAACCCACGTTCTCAAACACTAGGGCCATGCTGCTCATATTTCCCACCCCGAGGAAATTAGAGAATTAAAAACTCCCTACAATGGTTTTCTGAGAAGGCCAAATTAAACTGTGATTACAAACACCCTTTTTTATGTTTATTTTTTCCTTAAATAATTTTTCCTAGAGGGATGTTTTTTCCTTATTATAAAAGTAATATGATGAACTTACTGAAGAAAAATTTAAAAATACAAAAATATATCATCTATCAGCTCCCACGGGTATCATTATGGAATATTTGTGCCCAACCTTTTAAAAATAAATCAAAAAATCTCTATGCATTAGAGGCGAGATGGTTTAATATACATCATTCTGTAACTTTCTTATTTCACTTACTATTACAATCTAGGTTTTCTCCCCTTATGTTACAATTCTACCTAAACAAAATCTTGATGGCCACATAATATTCCATCGCATTAATTTGCCATAATTTACTGGATGACACCCCCTTGTTGGACATTTACTATTTTGAATCCTCTGCTCCCATAAACAATGCTGGAATAGGTATCTCCATCTGCAGAGCTTACTATGGGTGTGCTATTCTCATGATCCACCACTCCAGCCACTTCCTTACCCTCTGGCCACTTCTGCCCTGTGCAGCTCCAACCTCAGATCAGTTTATACATCTATTCTCCCAGCAGACACGCAGGCTGCTAAAGACCGGGAAACGCGGTCTATGAACTATTTGGTGCCCAGCAAATTGATGTTCTCAAGGGTCTGCTCTGCTCAGCCCTTACTGTAGATCAACAGTTTGCTCTTTCTCAAGGGTCTGCTCTGCTCAGCCCTTACTGTAGATCAACAGTTTGCTCTTTTTCTCATTTCAGGTCTTCCCTCCCCTCACAGCAGCTCCTATCTCCTCAAGCCTCTTGAAATATCATACAGAGAATCCTGCCTCCTGCTGCACAGAGTCCTTCAGGTAGGAGCCCCCTCAGCTATCTAACTCCACCTACAAATCTCCTTACACGTATGCTCTGAGGAGACCAGACACTTTATCACCTAAACTTTCGAAAGTGAAAAGAGGTGTAAGCAATAATTTTATTGGGGTAATGGCTGCACGGTAGGACTGTCCTGGGTCAACCAGGAAGTGCGATTACTGTGAGTATAACCAGAATTTCCTCTGCTTGGCGGGGCTGACCTTATCATACTCGCTCTCTAACAGGCCCTATACCGACATTCTGGGACCCACACCCATTTCCTCAGAAACCTTTTTCCATCAGGGCTTCCATCCCAGGCTTATTTTCTCTTTTTTTTTCTTTTCTTTTCTTGTCTTCTATTTTTTCTTTCTTTCTTTCTTTCTTTCTTTCTTTCTTTCTTTCTTTCTTTTTTCTTTCTTTCTTTCTTTCTTTCTTTCTTTCTTTCTTTCTTTCTTTCTTTCTTTTTAGGTCTTTCTTTCTTTCTCTTTCTTCTTTCTTGTTTTTTTTTGAGGCAGAGTCTCATTCTGTCACTCAGCCTAGAGTGCAGGGGCATAATCACAGCTCACTGCAGCCCCGACCTCCTAGGCTCAGGCGATGCCTCCCACCTCAGCCTTCCAAGTAGCTGGGACTACAGGAATGCGCCACAAACCCAGCTAATTTTTTGTATTTTTTGTAGAGATGGGGTTTTGCCATGTTGCACAGGCTGGTCTCAAACTCCTGGGCTCAAGCGATCCTCCCCCCCGTAGCCTCCCAAAGTGCTGGGATTACAGGTGTGAGCCACCGCGCCTGGCCCAGACGTGTTTTCAACCTACCCCTCCTTAAAGATTTTCCTTCCTCTGTAGATAATGTTCAGATGTATTAGAGAAATGAAATAAAACAATTGTCATCTAACTTTGTAACTATCTGATCCCAGCCACATGCTGTCTCCCAGAGACCAGCATTCCCTATGTCCATCATCCCCACCTGCACCAGGTCCCTAAAAAAACAGCCACACCTAGAATACCATTCCTCATTTCAAAGACAGGCAGGCGTGCCGCAGCCCCTCCTCCCTCATGCTCTCTGAATCACTGGACACTCCGATCCCTCCTCCAGACGGCACCTCTCCTGGTCTTCCTCCTACCACCACCAGCACTTCCCTTGCATTCTTTCCATATTCTTCTCCAACATTCTGCTTTCCCTTCTCATCTAAGGATATGATTGTGCAATCTCATCCACCCTGCTGATGTGTGGATACGTCTATGCTCACATCTCCAGGCACAGACCTCCGTCCTATACTCCAAACCCATAGACATCCATGGGACATCCATGGCCTACTAGACATCTCCACCTGGACTGCAGAGGAATCTCAAGTGTGCTATATCCAAAGCTGAAGTCACCATCTTCCCCCAAACCCTGCTCCTCCTCCAGCCTCTCGGATTTTCTCTCTTGGGAAAAGGCAGCACCAGAAATCATGTTTGAGTCCTCTTTCTTCCTTTCTTCCCTGCCCCCCATATTGAATCGATCTTTAATAATTCCAGTTGACTCTGCCTCCTCCTATTTCTCAAAATCCACCCTCCTTTTCTCTATAGCCCATGCTACCTCTTTTGCCTGGATTACTTCAATAGACTCTTAAATGATTTCCGAGACCCTATTTTGCCCTCTCCCAGCCTTCCCTATCATTTCTTCCCCGCGCTGGAATGGAATTGGGTCATTCCTCAGCTGGAGAAATTTCTGTTCTTCTCTATAACCTCCAAGATCAAGCTAAAATTCCTCAGCATCGTCTGCCCTTCATCGTCTGGCTCCTGGGCGCCTCTCTTGCCAGCCTCATCTCTTGCCAGCCCTCCTCTCCCTGTGCCCGGCAGCCTCAGCGAGGGACCTGGGTTTTCCAAGCACACCATGTATACTCTCACCTCTGCCAGGGCTCCCCTGACAACTCCCTGTGCCAGGAAGGCAATTTCTCCCTCTCCTTCCCTGGCTAACTACTATTTGACTGTCAGACCCTGCTCATACATCACGTCTCTGAGAAAGACTTCTCAGCACTTACCGCATTCTTTTACAACCATCCTTTTTCTTGCCTGTCGGCTCCACTTAACTGTATGCTCTCTTTTGATGTGTTTTGATATCCTTAGCACCTGCAATGGTGCCTGGCTCATGGTAGGTACTCCATAAAAGATTCCTAGAAACAAAGTCACTGGATCAAAGGGATGAAGCTCTTAAGAAGCCTGAAATATGCTTTCGTCCTGGCATCATTATTGTCAGCTCACCCTTTCACTCTCGAGTGTCCCACTTTGGATAATAAATTCCATGCTCACTCTTCTCCGAAGGCCTTCCGTATGGATACCTGTACCCTTTAAAGATATTTATTCAGAGCCAAGAGCAATAGACCAACTAAGGTGAATCAGAAGGGGACTGAAGATGTGCATGTGAGGGTGAGAGAGGTAGGAGGAGTTTCTGGGTGTCCTGAAGATGATGGATGACATGGGTGATTTCACACAAAACTGCAGGTCAGCAATTGCAAAGGAAGGATTCAGATGCCAAAGAGAAAAATAAAAATCTCAATTCCAGCAGCCCTTGCCCACTGCCCAGAATGGCATGGTTGCCTCTCTTTGGGAAGGAGAGGCAAGAAGGAAGGCAGCTCAGTAGGACATGGAGAAGGATAGCTGCACTAGGATGGGAAGGGACCTTCCCAGAATTCAGAAGCCCCCCTGGACCTGAGTCTCCTCTCTCTCACACTCCATCTACTAGACGATGATTCCCCCAGCAGGGCTTCTTGGCCCTACAGCTCTAACATAGGATCAGCACTAGATTGGAAACTTTTAGGAATAAGAGAGAATGCATAAGACTGGAGAACCTGCAAATAAAAGCAAGTAGGAGTTAACACCCAGGGGACTTGTAAAAACCAGGGCAGGGACAAAATGCCCCTTAGCCACCTCTGGGAAGGCAACGTCTAAGCATGGACAAGGCCCTGGGAGGGCTTCCTACCACATCAGGGAACTCAGTGTAGCTCTAGGTAACTACTGGATTTCAAGTTCCTGAGGGCAGGGCCCACATTTCATTGCTATCCGCAGCTCCAGTGCCTAATGCGGTCCTAGCACAAGTTGCACGGTTATGTGTGTGGAGTGGAAAGAATGTGCTTCCTAGGACATGTACAAGGATCTGGGGAGGGGTGGGCAGGCAAAAGCCAACGAGAAAAGAGGCATAGGTCTCTCACGGTGGCAGAAAGAGGATAGCAGTCTGAGGCTTAAGTTCAGGTCTGTGGGTGGGAGGAGATGTTTTTAGCAAGACCGTTTAGAGACAGGCCAGGAGCTGTTTTTGAACTAAACAAGGCGGGAACTCTGCTGCTGGAGCCATTCAAGAATATATCTAGCTTGCAAGTAAAACGCAGAGAAAGTGCCCTCCTGGCCCAAAGAAAAATAATGCTGGAGAATGTTTTGCCCCTTAGGAAATTCAGTGAATAGTGGCTCTGGGGGTAAATTAACACAGGTGTCAACATTGATATCTATGATCACTGGTTCCCTAGAACAATGCAAAAAGCCTAGCTCTGAGGCCACCTCCTGCGAATCAGTGGTCTTTGACCCTGCCACTTCCCTCTGCCACAGCTTTCTCCCTCAGCGTCACCCTCCCAGGAACACTGAGCCCAGGGAGGAGAAAACAGGTGCAAATGAGAAGAGAGACCAGCAGCGGCAGTCAAGCCAGCCTTGAAAACCCTCCTTGTCACCTGGCATTGTGAGGGATCAACGCATGTCCCCACTTGGGGCAGGCCCAGGCTGGAGTAACAGAAGCTCTGACCCAGAAAGAGGGACAGAGAGTAAGTGACCACTGGCAGGAGAAAGTGAGAGTGGCAGTGGAGGTCCCGAATGTCGTATAATTCCCGACATTTATACTGTTCGGTGTATTTTCAAGTTGATCATGATAGTAGCCCAATTCATTTCAATATGAGGACAAATATTTTCTTTATTTTAAATGTAAGAAAACTGAATCTCAGGAAGGGTAAATAATTTGTCCAATGACAAACAGCCAGTAGGTGACACAGCTAGAATTAGGCCTGCGATTCTGTGATTTCTGTTCTGTTTCCCAAACGCCCAGGCGCACGAGCTGCCTGCTTATACTTTCCCTTCCCGTCACACCAACCACTGCCGTTCTTTCACCCAACAAGCCTTGAGATTCTTACCCATTCCATGAGGGTAATGTCAGTGTGTAGGAATGTCAAATTATTCCCATTGATAAATTTTAAAATGAAGCTTTACAGAGCCAACTACATGGAGATGGTAACCTTACCATTGGCCAAATACACTTCTTGCCAGGTGATACTTTCTTGACCAGGACCTCAGCCGCACAATTTTCAAAGTGAAACCAAGTAAAAATGGACGGTGTGCAGAGGAAGGTCTTGGGGCTGCCAGGCCTGCTTTCTATGTTGAACATAAGATATCTCTGCATGAGACTCGCAGGCATGATGCACATGTGGGAGATTTGATTCTCCTCTCTCTGCAAGCCCTTTTATCACCCACCAGGAAAGAAAACTTCCAGGATGCCTGAAGCCCACTTTCTACTTTCTGCTAGGAAGAGATCTGTCTCTGGGGGACTGATATGCACGAGGAGATCTGTCCCTGAATTCTACAGAGATCCAGAAATAAATGCCCAGTGAGCAAAGTCAAGCCACTGTCCAGAAGTCTTCCCCTCTATACAAACATCCTCATGTCAAGTTCTCACTGTTCTTCACTGCCCTCCATCCAGAACCCTTTTCTTATCTCCAAAGAAGAGCCCCTAAATGCACAGACACAGAAAGAGGTGCCTGCAATAAACAGCCAGCACTGAAGCTGCCTCTCCTGGGATGCTCCAGGTAAGGGCCTGGCTCCCCTCAGCAATCCCTGCTCCAGTGCATCCAGCCATCTCCTCAAAACATTTTGCAATGTCAGTTCCTTTGTCTGATGTATTCTTGGAGGGAACAGAATATCTGTGCTTTAATATTATTTTGTACATTTCGACATAGTATTGGTTTCCCAAACTCACACAGTGCTTCTGGGTGACAGATAAGGGAACTGAAGCCCGACAAGGAAAGTGACATTTCTAAGGTCACCCACTAGTTGACACTAGGAGAAATATGAATCCAGGTCTCCCGGCCCCCTGTGGATTGCTGTTTCTAAAGGCCGTCTGTTCCACATTAATAGCGCATGAAATAGTCTACAAAAACCAGAGGAATTTCTACTGCTAGAAGAGACCCAAAGGTCGGTGAGCCCATGATTCTCAACAGAAATCACACTGTGGATAAATAAACTATTTCAAATGTTTATTGTAAGATCTAGTAGTAGGGGAGAAGAGAGGAGACCAGTAATGCAGAAAATGAATGGAAACTTGCATTGCCAAAAGGAAGGGTGGGAAGGAAAGGAGCTCAAAGCAGGTGTTGACAACATGTGCAGCTTCTGCGGGTATCAGCGGCTGAGAGACATACATATGTATTTCAAAATAATACACTTTATCAGAAATCATCTGGGCTACACATTTGTCTTATGAGCAGTATTTTATTGTAGAGAGCCTGCAGGCTGGGTGGCATGTTCCACACATGCATTGGACTTCATAGGTAAGGAGAATGCTCTGTCTTCTGGTCTTGTAGCTCCGCTGGACAGGTATGGGCAGGCCGAGCAGAGGGGAAGGAGAGACAGTGCTGAATCCCACGTGAAGCCGCCACAGCAGAAATCTGGGAGAAGGCAGGGGGCACGTTCACCCAGGGACAGGAACTGAAGAGGAGGGCATGGCCCCCTGCCCTGCAGCCATGGGAAGAAGAGGTGGCAGGGGAGACAGCAACAGGAACTACACGGATGGCTCACTCAGGTTACAGCCAGGACTGCAAGTGGAATGCCCCAGGAACACGGATGTCCCCACTTCTGCCTCAGCATTCAGACTGCGACACAGGATTCAGGAATCAAACTTCAGTGTGAGGGAGTGTTTTCCTGCTGCAGAACGTGGATGTTCTAGACACTCCCTCCTGGAGCTTGTGGCAGTTAATCCAGCTTCCTGCTCTTGGTGGAGATGAGAGAACTCCTGTCCTCATATCAGAGAAAGGGAAGAATCCCAGCTGTAGAACTTCTTCGCATTCAAACCTCTAGGCCAGAAGTCTCTCTTAAAATGAGCTCAGGAGGCCGGGTGCAGTGGCTCATGCCTGTAGTCCCAGCACTTTGGGAGGCCGAGGAGGGTGGATCACAAGGTCAGGAGATCAAGACCATCCTGGCTAACATGGTGAATCCCCATCTCTACTAAAAATACAAAAAATTAGCCAGGCATGGTGGCAGGCACCTGTAGTCCCAGCTACACAGGAGGCTGAGGCAGGAGAATGGCGTGAACCCAGGAGGCGGAGCTTGCAGTGAGCTGAGATCGCGCCACTGCACTCCAGCCTGGGTGACAGAGTGAGACTCCGTCTCAAAACAAAACAAAACAAAACAAAACAACAACGAGCTCAGGAACTCAGGAACAAGTAACAGTGTCAAAGGGAAACAGGGTCCCTCTCCCTCTGTTTTTGTATCAATACAGGGAATCTTACTGAATCAAACATGTGGGTAATTAAAAAAACAGTGGATGCCATGAGTCTAAAATTATCCCAAAATAAAAAAATTAAATGTTAACAAATACATAGTTCAAAAATTGTTGTTATTTTGAAATGTGAAAGAGAGACACATTCCATAAGATCTGTGACCTTCGAGGAAGGCTTGGTCACTGTTTCTACATTTTTTCTTCATTCGGCCTTGCTGGTCAGGGTTAGTTCTAGATTAATCATGAATTCTTACGTCCATAGGTAACCTATATTTAAGTGAAGCTGTGCAATTTTCTCTATTAGGCTGTGCACTGTAACGATCGCTGTGCCCTGGAGACTGTCCACCGGCCCCACCGTGCTGACCTGGGCCCCTAAAGATGCCTGCCAGTGCAGTTCTGTCTTTCTCATGGGACTCTACGCAGGCCACCTTTCTACCCCCACTTCTCTCCCTTCGCAGGAGGTGTCTAAGCTCTGCCGCCACCCCTCCAAGCCCTTCCCTTCTAGTCTGCTGTTTGGGAAAATGGCTCTCATGTCATCATGGTCTGACTCCTCCTGACTTCAGTGTTCAATGAATACAATTACATTTTTGGAATTCACAAAAACACTTTTCTCTCTTAAGTGCTCAGCTCTGGCAATTAAAAGCCACGACTTGCCATAATTTTCTGTTACAGATTTATAAGATGGATTCAGAAACTTCTTCCTCTCTCTCTCTCTCTTTTTTTTTTTTTTTTGGAGACAGGATCTCACTCTGTCTCCTAGGCAGGAGTTCAATGGCACAATCATGCAGCCTCGACCCCCTAAGCTCAAGCGATCCTCCCACCTCGGCCTCTCGAGTAGCTGGGACTACAGGCGTGCAACCCCCAGCCGGCCTTCTTCTGCCTCACCTCTCGATACTGGGACTACAGGCCCCCCACCACCCCGGTTAATTTTTTTTTTGTATTTTATAGAGACATCTCCTGACCTCGTGATCCGCCCGCCTCGGCCTCCCAAAGTGCTGGGATTACAAGCGTGAGCCACCGCGCCCGGCCTAATGTTTCTATTTTTAATGGAGATGGGGTTTTGCCATGTTGCCCAGGCTGGTCTCTTACTCCTGGGCTAAAGCAATTCACCCGCCTCGGGCTGCCAAGGTGCTGGGACTACAGATGTGAGCCACCATGCCCAGCTGCTTTCTCTGTTCAAGGTGGTAACCCGCCTCCTCTCTGAGTGATGAGTGTTGATGACCCACTCGGTGGGGGGGAGATCATCCCTACCCCCTTGCAGGGTGTCCTGTGTCACTACATCCCAGCATAACCGGGGCAGCATCGGTGTCAGGCTGGTAGAATTCAGTGTGTGGTGAGTGTCCTGAGAGGCTACCATTAAGCTCTAAGCTACCGTTTTTTAGTTTACATCCATATTGTCTTTATAGCCTCCATCAGTGCTTTCCCTGGGCTGCCTCATATCTTTTCTTTCAAATACGAGAAAGGACTCGTAACAGCATAGGCATGAAGACTGCAGAGAAAACGCCGTGGTACTGGTGAGGAGTGTATCAAATGGAGAAGCAAATGCCCCTCACTGGATACAACTCCATTACCTGCCCTCAATTGATAACTAGTTTTTGGCCCAGAATTAGATAGCTGTTCTTGAAAAGTAAAAAAAGGTCCTAGCGTACTCCAAATGAATCCAGTTTAGGTGATATGCATTAAGATACGGATTTGGAGGAAGATAAAAAGTAATTACAGGCACGGTGGAAAACATCTCTCTTTCAATACATCATATACATACATCCTGTGTAATATATACACATATATATGAGCACTTACGTGTGTGTATATAAAACAGCCTGAGGAGGTGGAGAACGCAGCATGAATCACACAACCAAATCAAGGCAGAGTTGATAGCATTGAACAGACTGTGATTATGTTGATTGAAACCAGATTTAAAGGACCTGGGGAATTTGTTTGGGAACAGAGAACAAGACCAAAATATTCCCTCAGAGAGGAAATCTCATCAGAGGGAAAATGTGGGGGGTGGAGGGGCAGGCATGGTAGGGAGGTGGAGAGCGGTGCTTCAGGACAGAGTTTGGGGAAAGGGAATGAGAATTATTGTTTCTCCACTTTCAAGGGTGTCCAAGGAATACAGCACAATAAATCCAGGGGAGAAACTGATGGGACAAAGGGAAGGAGGGAGGAGAACAGGACAGGCAGCTGAGGAGGGCTGGTGTGTCTGTCGCTGTGCTGCAGCGCTGGGAAATACATTCATTCCGATTTGGAAATTGAACAGTGAAACACACCTCATCTTTGTCGCAATTCAAGGATGGATGTTCATCATGTGTAGGTTTGAAAGAGGTAAGATTAATGGACAGGTCTAATAGGATGCATCAAAAGAATCTCTTTAGACACAGCCACGTGAGGAGGGGTGAGAGGAGGAGATGGAAACATCTGGCATTTGGCCGATCCCTTGGAGAAGAAATCGGCACATTCAGAATCCCACCCTTGTGAGCTAGCCAAAGCCACTGGCAGCTGTAGGAAGCACAGCCTTTCCGAGTGGCATGACTAAACCTCTCAGATACAGCACGAGGCCACACTCACCTGGGGGATGCCCATGTACGTGTTTTGAAATGACAGTGGCATTTAAAAAACAATAATCACAGAGAAGCAAGATTTTAGCACTCAGAGGAACTCTCAACTTTCACTTTATAGCTGAAGAAACCATGGTCCCAAAAAGTGCAGGGCAGCTGCCCAGGCCACACAGCCAGTTAATGCTCAAGCTGGAACTGGCTTTTGTGCCTCCAATTAAATAACAGTTTCTACCTGTTTTATCTTTCGAAATTTCTGCTGCTTTTGTAACAACTTTGTAACCCTCAATCAATCAATGAAATAATAAAAGACACTCAAGGGAATATGTCCAAAGAACAAGTTAGATATGGGGAGGAACACCCAGCACTCTAAAGATGTCTGCCTCCCAGGCACTAAGATGTCCACATCTGGGGAATCACTTCTCCTTTAATGCAATGCTATCATTCCCATCACTGACCTGTGGGCAGGACAGGAGAAGAGGTCTGATAAGGATCACAGAAACCAGCTCTTAAAATTTCCCTCCCATTGCCCCAAAAAGCGAGCTCGCAAGCTCCCGACTTTTATTTTTATTTTTTATTTTTTTGAGACAGAGTCTCGCTCTGTTGTACAGGTTGGAGTGCAGTGGCGCAATCTCGGCTCACTGCAACCTCCACTTCCTGGGTTCAAGCAATTCTCTGCCTCAGCCTCCCAAGTAGCTGGGATTACTGGCGCCCATCACTACGCCTGGCTAATTTTTGTGTTTTTAGTAGAGACGGGGTTTCACCATCTTGGCCAGGCTGGTCTTGAACTCCTGACCTTGTGATCCACCCGCCTTCGCCTCCCAAAGTGCTGGAATTACAGGCGTGAGCCACCGCACCTGGCCAAGCACCTGACTTTTTAAGGGTACGAGGGAGAATTCATAGGGTTAGCAGGTCCCTGTTGCTTCCTCCCTTCCCTCACCCCTCCCATACAACACTAACAAGTACACAGAGTTCAGATTCGACAGTCAGTCTCAGGGCAGATGGCTGTCAGTCCCCCCCGGGAAACCCCGCCTACAGCATTTCTTGCCTGTTCATTTTGAAGTGGAGGAATTTTCATTTTCAAGTTTGAACAGGAAATTCTACTCAGGAAAGAATATAAAAAGCAAATAGTATTTTGGTGAGTAGGCAGTACTTTCTGGATATATTTCTTTACCACATTTGAGCAGATTTCGAGTTCCCATTTCCCCTCTTATCCCTTTGCTTGTCCCCCCTCAAGCATGAGTGTTTGCACACACATGCCACTTCTGGGATGAAATGATGGCTAGGAAAGTCTGGATCAAAAGAAGAATTTGTCAGAAGAATTATGAGGGAACAAGAACTTGTTGTAGAAGACACCCTTGGGGCTGGCAGGACATTTTTATAGCATTATCCTTGCAGGCTGGTTTTAGAACTCGACTGTACAAAATGGGACAGGCTGCAGTTCCATTTATACTCAGTTTACCTCTGGAAACAGCATGGAAGCAGAATGCCAATAGCTGCTGTCACCACAGTGCATCTCACTGTAGGATGCAGTGGACAGACTTGGGTTAGCCATTTAGGAAGAAGTTCCCAAATGACACTGAGAGGTCATGGAGCTGGCCTCTCCCAAGGATGAATGTAAAGCTCTGATGAGATGACAAGCTGGAGGTAGCTCAGCCTGAAGACTGCCAAGGGCTGCATGACGCCCACACATCCCTTCCAGGTTCCTTTTCTGGCCATCTTGGTCTGATATTCTTCAGGGAGGCTGAGACACATCGGGCATGAGTGAGGCTGAAAGTTGGGGACCTGCCTTTTAGTCCCAGCTCTACCACTTACATGTTGGGTGGTCTTGAGCAATTCCTATCAGCTCTCTGCGGCTCAATGGGGAGCTATAAAGAGAAGTTTCTGGTGGAAATGTTTCTTGGGTGGCTACTCCCGGTGCATGGCTCCATTAGTCAGGCACAGATGCTGCAGTAAGATAGATGCCAGGTCCTTGGTGGAGCTGCTGCTGCTGTGGTTTCCCTGATGGAGGAGCTCTGTAGGATCCCTGGCCTGGGACTCAGAGGATCCAGTTCCACCAGGTGAGCTGGATAGCACAGTGTGGTGGGGATGGGGGCCTGGAAATCAGAGAAGCTCAAAGCCTTGCGTGGCCATCGGCAGTCTGAGTGCGAGCCACATGATTTCTGTAAGCTTTGGGTTTGCCAAATGTAAAATCAGGCTACAGTTATGAGGAATAAATGAGGCATTTCATGATATATGCCTGCTGTGCACACTGCTTGGCAGGTGGGAGGCATCCAATAAATAGTAGTTCTCTTCATTTAGGAAAGTCCTACCTTTGACCTCAGTTTCCCACTGGTAAACTTCTGGGAAATAAACTACCTTCTCTGTGCTACATGTGAATGCTGTGCAGATGAAATAACACAAACACACGTTGTCATGGTGTTACTACCTGAGAATCCAGATATAAAAAAACCTCATTCTCAGCAGCAGGAAGCATTCCAGATCAAAGGTGTGTCAGCTGCCCTATTCTAGGCAACAGCCTGCAGCCAAAGTTCTCTATTGCCTTGAATCTGGCTCTCCCTGAAGGTGTCCCCAACAACCCAGCCCACAGTGGCCTCTCCCAGCTCCAGAACCTACTGCTCTGGGGAGGAGGATGCTTCTCCCATGAAGTGGGGAGAAGCCCTGGACTGAGGGCGGGAGATGTGAGCTTGGACACATGGATTCACCTCTCTGAGCCTCAGCCTCCGCATCTGGAAATAAAGAGATAACAACACCTGACCTGCCTGCCTCAGGTGGCTCTTTTCAGTCTCTAGTGATAAAATGTGAGTCTTAAATGGATGCTGAAGAGAAGAATGAAGAAGATGACCATGATGTCATTTCACATGTGAATGACTTGCCTTCCTAATGAGGCTGCCAGTTGTTCAGATGCTCAGAAGTGAAGATCTTAACATAGTCTGGCTTATATTCTTCATCTCTACCCTCCAACCCTGGGATGTAAACACCTATATCAAGCACATAGGATACTCAATAAATTCATATAATCATAATTTACTCATGTAATACTGAATTCATGTAAGTGCAAATAAGAGAGAACATGGTCACCGTGAGCAGTGATGACACAGAATCTTCTCTAGATCAGAGGTTCTGAAGCTTGGCCCTGCACCACACTCACCTTCAGCAGTCAGTATGCAGATTCTCAGGCCCCAGCCAGGCTCACTGGATCATCACCCTCAAGGGATAGGGCTCAGGAATCTGTGCAGATGCTTCTCAACCTATGACCCCTCCTAAGTTGAAAATACTGTAAGTCAAAAGTACATTTTTGATCGACAGTATCTTCAATTAATGATGGGTTTATTTCACATAACCTCATTGTATGTTGAGAAGCATACTGAATGCCAGTCACTTTTGCACCATTATAAAGGTGAAAAATTGAAAATCCAACCACTGTTAAGTTGGGGGCTGTCTGCATTCTAAAAAGTTCTTCCACAGTGACTCTGATAATCATCAGGTCTGGGAACCACTTCCCTGTCTACCTATTCGCCTTAGATTGGCAGGCATCTCTACCCCACAAAAGCCCAGCGCAATGTCTAGCACACGAACCAGTCAAAAGTGTTTGCTGAACTGAGCTGAAATTCCAAGTTGGTGGTCCTGCAATATAGAATCTGTTGGGGCCTCTCAGATAGGAAGGAACAGTCACGCTGTCTACCTGCATCCCTTTCCAGGGAGTTAGTTACACCAGTGTAAAGGGTACTGGGCCAGTGCAGAAAAACAGACAAAGCACAGCTCAAGCCAAGTCCAGAATTGGCCCCCTGGCTTTTATTTTCATGTGGAAACAAATACCACTTTATTCCCACTCCCATTTCAAAGAGGAATGATAAAGAAATAAAAATAAATCACTTATTTATTTCATTATTATGCCAAGACATAATTCAACCTCCTAATTTCATAGATATGAAAACTGAAGCCCAGAGACAGGCAGTTGCTTGTCTAAGGTCACACAGCAAGTTGGTAACCCAGTAGTGTGGTATAATGGAAAGATGGCTGAACCATCTATGCAGTTATCTAAGTATTCTGCAGACACCATACTGGGGTCATTTTAGTACCGGGAAGCACCAGACTTCTGCCTCTAAAACCTAATTTCATCGTAAAGAAGAGTCCTTCTTCTTAGGCCACGTCCTTTACGTAAATCCATCCTTAATAATTTGCACCCTTCAGTGTTCTTTTTCTCCATATCCTCATTCTTGTGGTTCCTTCTGTCTGTCCCTCCTACCGTCCACCCCCAACCATCTCTGCCTATCCACCTATAACCCTGCTGCAAGACTGATCTCAAATGCGACAGAGGCTACCTCCTCCACGAAGCCTTTTGTTATCTGCCACCTTCGAACTCCCAGGATATTTTCATGATCTCTTTTGTAGCTCTTCTATTTTACCTTGTCATTTGTGTATTTGTTTACCTCTCCTGACAGTTTCTAAGCTGTATGAGGGCAGAGATTATGTTTATACTGTTGGACAGAAAAAAAGATAGTTGATTCAGAAGGCACTATATGTATGATTTGAGAAAGGCATTTTGAAGTCACTGATATCTCGGGATATAAGAATTCATGATTTTAAGGATTTGATTTGCTCAAAACATGTTCTCTGGTGTTGCTGCTCTGAAAATAACCCTTTACTAGCCTGGAGGCAGGGTCCCATGCTAGTCTAATATTGTCTTGAAGAAGGCATCCCCTGGGATGCCCTGCAGACCACTTGCAGTCTTCCAACCCTGGATTGAGGTAATCTATGGTGAAACCTTTTCCAAAGAAGCCTGTCCTCCTGCCTGCGAATCATCCTAGCTTTCTGTCATCTCCATCAGTGAGAAACATTCTGAAAAGAGTCATAAAGAGCTCTACCAAGACTCTTTCCTGGCTCTCTTCAGTCACAGTGAAGCTGCTCTGGAGAGCCAAAAAGCTAAGGCAGGCCTGGCCTTGGCACATGGCTATGCATGCAGTGTGCGTGTAAAGAACATTCATCATGTCATAATACATGGGTGTTAACTCTGTCCTTCCAGGGTAACAAGGAAGCATTATACTAGTTCAGGAAAGAGAGATTTAATAAGCATCTTAAGAATGTGAAGTTAAAGTCAGGTAGAATTAGAGAGTCCAGCTGTTCTCCATCTGCCTTCACTGACGATGTTAAAAGAAGCAAAGGTGAATGAAATCCTATCTATTGTTCCATATCTGGGGTGTGGCATGATGTGTCCACACCACTGCAAATTCATACTTGGCTATCACTTGCTGGGTGCTTACAATGCACCAGGTACTATTCTAGGAACCATCACACAAATTATCTTACAAGTTATATATTATCTTACTGAATCCTTACCTCGAGCCTCTGTGGTAAGCATTAATTCTTATTATAGAGGAGAAAGCTGAGGTTAGAGAATTATTAAAATTAATTATTAATAAGTAGTAGGTCAGTAACTTGAATTCAGGTATTCTGACTCTAATCCTAATGTTCTCCCCATTAAACTAGAGACGGCAAATTCGTAATCCAAGTTCTAAATCAAATTAATTGGTATATAGCTACTTAGAGACCTATGTGGAGGATTAAAAAACCTTTGAAACTCAATGAGAGAGAGTGCTGTGATTGATTAGTGATGTCTGCTGTGGGCAAAGGCATGACAGTGGAAAAGAATGTTGTAATTGATTAGTGATGCCTACTGTAGGAAAAGATGTGAGAATGGCAGCACAGGTGCTGTATTTATTTGTGATCCCTGCACTAAGACATAATTCAATGAAAGAACAGGCTGTCCTGTGACAACATTTTACCACAAATCCAGTTTTCTACCACATTCTTTTCAAATTTCCCCATACACATCACACACATAACCCTTGGACATTTTCAACATTCTCTAGTTTTCTTTTCCAAGTCTTACGAGTTCTTCACATTTCTTTTTAAATAGCTATTCCAAAATAAGAGTTGTGGATCGGCACGGTTTACAGCCACAGGTTTCCCTTCTAAGGGCTTCTTCCTGTAGGCTGACCCAGTTCAACCTTCCTCATTATCCAGAGAGCTCCTTTAGGGACAGAAAACCTTCTCAATACATAGAGAGGGCATATTTTATATGACCCTTGAATACGCTTCCCCGGGACAATCATTATTGACAGAGGGCTGTTGCTGATGGAGCATGAAGAATGGAGAGGCAGGTGTATGAGGATATGGCCGGAGGATGGTGAGGAGATGGGGATTGGCTTGGGGGTCAACAGGCAGAAAGTAGGCAGCTGAGAAGTCGCTTTCAGGGCTTAGGCAGGCCAGTGCAGAGAGCTGAGGAGAGCACAGAGAACATGGAGAATGACCAACAGCCCATGTAGCCAACCATTTAAAAACTAATAATAAAAGGAAAGAATAAGGGAAAAAATCTCTTCTTCACTTTAAGTCTGCTGTCTTAATCATCTAAGTCATCTGGATGTTTTGCGGCATGGAGGACTGACCACAGCTGAGAACCTAGAGACCACATCCTACCCAGGGCCTCCTTTACAGCGATTAAACTCATATCAGACTATGCTGCACCTCCTGACAGCACAGACGTCATGCTTGGAGCAGCAACCCTGGGAAATGCTCATTGGGCAAATCAAGACCTTAAAAAATAATTCTGGTTCGCACATCCCGAAGCAATAATGACTTCAAAACTCCCTTCACATGTGATTTATACATAAGTATAGTTCTCCCTTGAACCTACCCCCGCAATCCCACTCTGCACACTCCACCCAAATCCAAGTGGTTAGAAAGTCAATATTCATAGGCCCTGCTAAAAGGCCCAGATGGAAAAACCCTGGTCTGTATCAGGAGGAAAAGAACTGCTAACACCACCTGCCATTAAAATTCTCATACACCCAATTGTGCATAAATGCGAATGTGTGTGTGTGTGTTCCAAGATGTTCAAAGAAAAAAGGAGAAAAATTAATTAAGCCTACACCTCTCTGCCAAGGAATCAAATGCTCTCTGGGGCCTGGTATTAAGGCAAAGAAATGCAGTCTCACAGAGCTGCTGGTTCTGATCCAGTTTATTGTGGAAAGAGGGGAGAATGAGGTTAAATCTGGGATGGGGGCTCTGCTATTGACCTAGCTGGTTTTATTTTTGTTATCCCTGGGAAGGTGTCCCAGGTGGTGAAAGGGAATGTTCATTAAATGGATACCTATTCTATGCCAAGCAGTGGCACACATAGAACTAGAAAGGAACAGACAGAGATGGAGAAATTCCTTGGATGACTGGCCTTGTGGTGATAAAAGGATGAAAGCAAAGTTTCCATGGAAGAAACTTAAAATGCATATTGCTAAGTGAAAGGAGTCAGTCTGAAAAGACTACACACTGTATTATTCCAACTACTATGATATTCTGAAAAAAGGTGAAACTCTAGACAGTCAAAAGATCGGTAGCTGCCAGGGATTGGTGGCAGAGGACGGAGGAGGGATAGGCAGGTGGAGCACAGGAGAGTTTTAGGGCAGTGAAACTATTCTGTATGCTATAATGGTGGATACATAACATTATGCATTTGTCATAACCCATGAAACTATATAACACAAAGAATAAACCTTAATGTAAACTATAGACTTAAGTTAATACTGATGGGCTAATATTTGCTCATTAATTGCAACAAATGTACTGCACTAATGCAACATGCTAACAATGGAGAACACTGGGGAGTGAGGAGGAGGAGTTATATGGTAACTATGTAATAGCTGGTTGATTTTTCTGCGAACCTAAAACTGTTCTAAAAATTAAAGACCATTAATTTTAAAAAATGAAAGGAGACTAGCTCTGCCTCTGTGAAGCCCCAGTGGGAGGGTGGTGGGGTGGGACCAGGTAAAGGGAAAAGGCCAGAGGACAATCTGGCCCTTTAGGACAATTTGCAAATCAGGACGAGCATCTGGAATGGCAAATCAGATATTTTTTCAACGTCAGACTTAAAGGCATGAATCAAAAGCACAGACCTCACACGCTAGAGAAGAAAGAACTGGAGGCCAGAGACCCCAAAGAGAAAACAGCTGAAGGAACGCAGCCCCTCGAAGGTCCTGCTGATAAAATCTGCTCTGGGACCAAGGCCTTTTCCGGGAAACAGCAGCCACAGCACCTTGATAACCTGCGTCTAGGACATCCGCTGAGCTCTGGCCTTTTCTCTCTTGTATTGCAACTGCAGGCGTAAAGAAATGGAAATGAAATTTCACAGCCAGGCAATGATCCAATATGCACGTTCCTCCCTGAAGATACTTGAAATAAGAAAACAGCACAAGAGAAGATGAAATCTGCTTATAAGACCCCTGGGAAATAGCCTCTTGCTGGGGTGTGAAGGGAAGGAGGGAGTGCAGTGTATCACCCTAGCAGGGGAGCAGCGGCAACATCTTTGAGAGTGAAGGACAGATGTGTCTTTAACTGGGGGACCTGGGGACGGACACTGAGCCTTGAGCTTCCCAAGCCTTCTTCTCAGACACTCTTCCGCTGGCAAGAATTGGCTGCCTCTGGGTATAGGGGTTTCCAAGAAACTTTATCAGGGTCAAGGAGGAAGGGTGTGGTTGGCCTCCATCCTCTGACGTCATCTCATTTGAGAATCCAGAAGAGGAAGAGAAGATGAGCTCTCAGGACAGAAAGAACAGGTTTCAGTGAGCCAAACCAGGCATTACCTTTGGGAGGAAGGAGAACACAACTGCAGTGCTCACCAGGGGAAAAATGGAGACAGAAAGGAAAGCCGATCAGCAAGGAGTAAGCTCCAGGCTTCGCTGTTACAGTCAAACCTGCCCGGCCCCCAGTTCTAGGGCAAGTGGGATTTTCCATGGCACGTCAAGAGTCTAAACTAAACAGTGAGTTACCATCCTATAAAATAGAAGAAGGGTTTGGGCATGCCCATGTGAGTGAGCAAGTTGTCTGTCAATGTGTGTGTGCACGTGTGTGTGTGCGTGTGTGCGTGTGTGTGTATGTGTGCTCGCTTTCCCTACTTACTGGCCACAGAGAAATGAGGACCAGTTTGTCTACCTGCCAAAATCATTTCAGAGCTTGTTTAAAGGACTTTCAAAGAAGGAATAAGCTCCGTGTGGGAAGGGATTAAACCTCATTCAACTTTTTGCCTGGTTGTGTGGCATGGGATAAACATTTGCCAAAGTGAATGAGGGTTAGTCACCTGTTCTGGGAATTCACAGTGCCACCCCAAGGAAGTTTCTCCCTTAATCCCAGCTCTGATCTTTGATCTTATTCCAGATTTCTGCTAGGCAAACACCTTTTGTTTTCACTTATTCATTCATTCATCAACTTTCTATTGGCTGCTTATTATAAGCCAGACACTGTCACGTGTGGTTTGGAATGCTACTAGGAACAAGTGGGAATTGTTCCTGCCTTCAAGAAGTCCAGAGTCTCTTGAGAAAGGTGTTGAATCAGGAACTACAATAAGGAATGCTGCGTGCTGAGGATGCTGCAGCATGCAATGGGAGCGCGTGATGGGGAGCCCCAGAATACGACAGAGGACCAGGGACGGCCTCCCAGAGGCGGTCATGCTCAAGTGGCCACTGCTGCACACTAACAGTCAGGCAAGAAAGGCGTGGTGGCAGCAGGGAAGAGGAGAGCTGCAGTAGTGGGAGCAAATACCCAGGTGCTGTGGGTCAGAGGCCAGAAGGTGCATTGTGCATTCTGGGAAACAAACACAGCAAAACCCAGGATGGCTGGTGCATGGGGTATGAGTGAGAGAGAGGTGGGGAGAGTGTGAACAGTGTTGAAAAAACAAGGACTCAGAGGCACTGGAGAGCCACTGTAAGATTTCAAGTAGAAAAATGACCCAATTAGCTTTGCGAAGTGTGGAGGATGGCAAGAGACCATGGTGGTTTTGATGAGCGTAGCGGCAGTGCTGACGAGGAGGTCTGGACAAACTCCAGAGGCATTGTGGAAGTTAGAATGACGAGGACTTGGAGGCTGCCCGATCCTGTGGATGACAGAGAGACAAGCTGAGGTGACTTCCAAGTCTCTGACTGGACCACACACTGGAGTCCAAGGTGGTTCCATTTACTAAGGTGAAAAACAGTGGAGAAGATTCACTGGAGTTGGGAAAGTTCGGGGCACAAAAGGAGCCCCTGTTCAGCTTAGCATCATACACTGAGTTTAGGAGCCTACGGAGGTATTTGGGGTATCTATAGGGAAGCTGGATATATGGGTCTGTAGCTAACACAAAGTAACTGTGTAGTTGAGATATGATATACGAGCCCTGGGATGCTTAGAATAGGCTATGGAGAGTGTACAGAGAGAGGAGAACCCAGGGCAGAAAAAGGAGGAAAAGTCAGCTAAGGACAGTGTGCAGAAACAACCACAGAGGTAGGACAAAAACCAGGATGCTGTGGTATCCTACCAAGGAAAGAGAGATTCAAGAAAGAAGACATCATGGAAGGGCCAGGCAAGGCAAAGCCAGAGAAGGGTCTGTGATAAGGCGATGGTGGAAGCCAGACTGCAAGGGGTTTAAGCATTGAACAGGAAACGAGGAAATGGTGCCTTCACTAAAGAAGTTAGGTGTGAAGAGGAGGAGACAGTCAAGGTAGGAGCTGGAATGGAGGAACAGAGGAACATCAGTGGCCACCAGTCACAGAACCCCGAAACTTCCTGGCAATGACAAGATTTGGTTAGTTTCTAACTTCTGACCATGTATACCTCAAATCCTAATATGCATGACTTTATACAGTTGCTGCTCTTTCTGGAATGCAAAACACTTCCTGTTTCCTCTTTGTTCTCGTTTTATCCTGTGCAGCAAAAGGAGCGAGATGTTACGTTCTGCCTCTTCTGGATGAGCAAACCCAGGCACAGACCGTGTCTGCTCTGTGAGCCTGTGGACCTGTGGACGGGCAGTGGAGATGGGAGGCCGCTCTGCAGGCCCCATGCCTCCCTCAGCACCTCTCTCATACCTGCCCCTGCGGGCCACTCAGCACACTCATGGTAGCTACACAGCAGTCATGTAGGGACTCTGGGTCAACTCGGGCCCAAATCACTTGACCTACGGGAGCTTGCTCTGCTTCCCTGTCTATTCCAGGAAGCCTGGTAAAAGTCTTGGCAAATATCAGGGCCCAGAAACAGAATCTGGTCCTCGTCATCCCATCTGTGCTGAGCTGTGGGAGGGAAACTTACACAAACCTCCCCTCCCAGAGCCAGACACTCAGCAGAGCTCCGACCCTGAGTGCCCGCTCCAGGGGCTGGGGGTGGGGGAAGAGGGCCCCCAGGGCTCACAATCAGGGCTGCAAACAGAATGCAGACTCTTTCTCTCCTCTGTCCCAAGAGCTCTCTGAGGAGCCAGGTCCACTGTGCCTGAGGTGGTTAGGTGCCATTGGCCCCACAAGTGGGGATGGATTAAAAACTCTTGGCTGGGTTCCAACTGGGTCTGAGGGGTACACGGCTCCCAGGGTCCCACTGATTTCTGGGGTGAGTAAAGGAAGCTAAAGGCCACTGCAAAAATCACAAAAGCAGGCTACCATCCATTGATTTCTCACTCATCAATCAATGCGATTCTATGTGATTCTCAAAAGGGCTGTCACTGCCCTACTAAAGGGCATTTGGAAATGTGTCAAGGTGTTTCTGGTTGCCATGGTGACTGGAAGGGGATGATGCCACTGGCATTTAAAGCTTGCAGTGCATCCTGTACCACTAAGAACCATCCCAGCCCAAGTGACCAGTGCTCCTGCTAAGGAAAGTTCAATCTCAGCTGACGACTGACAGCCCACCATTGACTGGAGGTCCCGGCGTGCTTGGAGGAAGAAGTTACAGATAAGCAAACATTTGCCTCTCCTGCCCCAAACACGCCCTCCTTTTTCTCTAGTGGTCCACACAGCTGTGAGGGTTATTTGGGCTGGGGTGGGCGATCATGACCCCCAGGCTGCCAGAGAATATCTTGCTTTCTCAGACTCTGTGGACTGCCTGATTCTAACCATTGACCTTCACTCCTGACACTTCTCCCTGCGTATCCCTCACCATCCACGAAAGGCACTTCAGTCAAAAGAAGGATAGAGCCAGCTCCTTGCAAGGTGGCATCTTGGAGTCAATAGCATGTTCCTGACCAGCTGCTGTGTGCCCTGAGCACGACATGAACTTCTCTGAGCCACACCTCCTTTCCATTGTCCCCAGCACCCATCTAAACAGGGAATAGACCTTTGTCTCTCACTGTCAAGGGTGCAGGTGGGCTATCCTGGAGGACATGAACAGGAATCGGGGCCCCTTCGATCACAGGGGCTGTGTGTGTGTGTGTGTGTGTGTGTGTGTGTGTGTGTGTGTGTGTGTGTGT
>NW_026652283.1:5275751-5369322 GCF_009828535.3 Hylobates moloch | reverse complement strand
TGTGTGTGTGTGTGTGTGTGTGTGTGTGTGTGTGTGTGTGTGTGTGTTGGGGAGGGGTTACTGAGGCCAGATGGACAGGGGGCTGTGGGCTCTGCTAGGACAGGACTCCTGGAGTCCAAAGGGAGGCCAGGCCCAGGCACTTCTGCCCCAAGCCCTGACTTGCATGCATCGTCCTCCTGCCTCCTGGACAGCTCACAACACCTAACCCAGGCAGTCATGGGTTATGCTCAAGAAGCTTGGGATAAGCCTCCCAGAGCTGACAACGATCAAAGACAGATGTATGCCATCAAAGAATACTAATGGGGATCATGAAAAGGAGTAGCACGCTTGTGTGTGCAGAGAGACAGGAGCTGGGAGACAGTGGAGGCTGTTTCAAGAGCGCAGGCAGGCAGCAGATGCGAGCCGCATGACCCTGTGGGCAGGGCAGCCCCATTGGAAGATGTTTCCACAAGAACAGGGGCTGTGCTCGCTGCAGGAGGCCAGAGCCCAGTGCTCGCATTTGCTCCACACATTAGGCTCCAGCTGAGAATGCTGTTCTGGCCAGGAAGGGATCCTAGAGAGCACCCATCTACCTCCCAATCTTGCCTACAGAGAAACTGAGGCCCGGAGAAGTTAAACGCCTAGGCCACAGACATGCAGCCTCGTGGCAGGGCCAGGGCAAGAACTCCCGGCTGCCAAGCAGCCTTCTGCACCTCCCCACCAACGCGCTGCTCTGCTCGCTTATACCTTCCTGTCCTCTCTGCCTTCCTAGGCCCTCTGCTTTCCAAGACCCTCCATCTACTCGCCCTTTTTCTTGCCACTGTCCTCCTTGCTTTCCCTGCACAGCTCCCAGAGATTCCCAAATTGTTGGAAGAGCAAGGCAGCCATTGTGCTAAAAACATAAAAAGCTGAATTGAGCCAAGGAAAATGAGATGCTTTCCTCCCTGGTTGTTATTGTTGCTGGCGTGGACAGAGACCCCACATGGGGGCCCTGCCCCTAGGTCTCCTCACCCCAAAGAGAACTGACTATGTGTTAGCACACAGCTCACCCTGCACTCTGTGGGTGTTTGGAGGAGTTACAGGTGCCCAACATCTTTCCTTCCCATTATGGGCTGAATTGTGTCTACCACCAAGATATGCTAGAGTCCTAACCCCCTAGTACTTCAGAACATGACCTTATTTGGAAATAAGGCCTTTACGGAGGTAACCAAGTTAAAATGAGATCATTAGGGTAGACCTTAATCCAATTGGGCTGACATCCTTATAAAAAGGGACATCTGAACACAGACATGCACAGAGGGAAGACAGCGTGAGACAAAGGAGAGAGCTATATGAAGACACAGGATTTGACAGATGCATCTATAAGCCAAGAAATGTCAGAGGCTACCAGAGGCTAGGAGATGGCGTGGGGCAGCTGCTTCCCTGGGCCTTGAAACACAGCCCTGACCGCAACCTTGATCTTGGACTTCTGGCCTCCAGAACTGTGAGACAATACGTTCCTGCTGTGCTAAGCCACCCGGTTTGTGGTGCTTTGTTACGGCAGCCCCAGGAGACTCATATGCTTCCCAACTCTCAGGGGTAGTCTTAGGCTACCTGCCGTGCCCAAGGGCCTCACTCTGTTGTCTACAGGAGACAATGGAAGGTTGTGTTTTTGTTAACCTGCCACAGGGCACAGGCCAAATCATGTATACCTTGGATCAAAAGAGCTCCTGGAATGTGTCTAAGAAACTTGAACTCTACCCTACACAGTTCTCCAACATCTTCCTCCCTCCTCCTCCTCACTAAGCCCTTCAGAAAGGCTTGGTTGCTGGGCCATTCCTGGTCTGCTGGGCCAGGGAAACCTTCACGACAGATGGCCTCCGTCTGTGGTCAGCTGGCGAAAAGATCCGGAACAAGTGGGAAGCATGAAGGGGCATGCGACTAGGCAAATGCGAGAAGAAAATCCTCTCGCCACCCAAAACATCTGTCGGAAGAACAAATACAGCTAAACATGGATCAAAGAGATTTCTAAGCAACAGAGAGAACAGTTTTACAATGCAGCGCACAGATAAAGCCAACTGGAAAAGCTGCCGACCAGGTTCCGGTTCTTCCCAACTGGAACAAATAAACTGATAAGGAGAGAGAGTCCAACAGGGATGGGAAAGAGAAGTGTGCATATGTGGGCAGGTCTGGAAGCCAGAGGAAAGCCTACACTCTGTAAAATAGCAATGTTCTTAGGGAAGGGGAGGCAGGAGGGTAGGAAACACTGAAGGTGAAGAGAGAGCTGGTATCAGGGACTGGAAAAAAGTCTTTGCAGTAAGTCACACATACACCACAGTGCTAAATATGCTTGCAACAGGCTTTGAGAGTCAAAACAATAGGAAAATATGTATCAAAAATGTTCATTATTGTTATTGATTGATTCTTTTCAAAATTAATTTAATACACCATGTATTAAATGCTTCATATATGCCAGGCATTTTTCTAAGCATTCTACTTGTGTTCATATAATCCTCATAAAATTCCGTAAGGCAGTTACATTATTATCCCCATTTTACAGATGAGAAACTTGAGGATGATGGATGTGTAAAGGATCTTAGTCACCTGGCCAGTAAGTGATGGAGCTGGGATTCACAGCCAAGTCAGCCTGGCTTCTGCCTTATGGTTCTTTTCCACTGCACTGCATGAGATGTGCACTTAGCTGTAAGGTCGGGGTGGGGAGTAGGAAGAGAAAATAGGAGAAGACCATTCCGAAAATTAGACCGAGAAAGCACATACGCTTAGCGGATCAGCTAATGAAGCAAAGGGGAGGTGACAGTCTTTCTCATAATCCTGAGTGCTCTTCCCAAGGCTGCCCTAGGTGGGGGGATGCGTGCGTACACACGGACCAGCCAGTGTGCCTTTCTGCTATCCTGTGGTAACCATCAGCCCTAGCTCCCCACTCAGAGCTGTCAGGGCTTTCAAGAATAACCATCTTTCTTTAAAATGTGAACATCTCCAAGCTTGGAAAGGTAACTTCTGGAAATCTATTCTGAGAGAATAGCCAGATATGTGTATTCAAATGTATGTACAAGGAGGGCAACTGTAGTATAAAAAGTGTGACCAAAATGAAAATGTGCCACAGAAGCAAAATGGTTAAAGAGTGGTACGTGATGGAATATTATGCAGTGAAAAATCATCTTATGCAAGAATAATTAAAGACATGGAGAGGGCCGGGCGCGGTGGCTCACACCTGTAATTCCAGCACTTTGGGAAGCCGAGGCAGGTGGATCATGAGGTCAAGAGATCGAGACCATCCTGGGCTGACATGGTGAAACTCCATCTCTACTAAAAATACAAAAATTAGCTGGGTGTGGTGGTGGGCGCCTGTAGTCCCAGCTACTCGGGAGGCTGAGGCAGGAGAATCACTTGAACCCAGGAGGCGGAGGTTGCAGTGAGCTGAGATTGCACTGCTGCACTCCAGCCTGGCAAGAGAGTGAGACTCCATCAAAAAAAAAAAAAAAAAAAAGACATGGGGAGATATGTACAATGCAAAAATGACTGGAAAATGCCAGGTAAAAAGTGTTTATATTGTATGGTGAGCCCCTTATTTATAAAAGGGAGCTGGGCATGATAGCTCACACCTGTAATCCCAGCACTTTGGGAGGCCGAGGTGATAGGATTGCTTCGGGCCAGGAGTTTGAGACCATCCTGAGTAACACAGTGAGAGCCCGTCTTCACAGAAATTGAAAAATTAGCCAGGAATGGTGATGCATGCCTGCAGTCCTAACTACACAGGAGGCTGAGGTAGGAGGATCGCTTGAGCCCAGGAGTTGGAGTTTGCAGTGAGCCATGATTGCCACGCCACCACACACGAGTCTAGAAGACAAAGTAAGACGCTGTCTCTAAAAATTAAAGTAAAAAAACAAAAACAAAGGAAATACATATATACAGACACAGAAACGAAGACACACAAACACACACGCACACAGAGAAAGAATGTCAAAGGGTATTGATGGTATTTCTGGTCATTGTTTTGCTCTTTTCTTTCCCCATTTTCTTAACTCTCTATGTTGAACGTACATGAGAACAGATATTTACTTCATAATCAGAAAGAATGTTGTATGTCATCACTACTTCCGGAAGTACCCCCAAAGGCTTAGCTTTTATCTTTCCACTTCCCACTTGCTGGGTGCAACAGTGTGGTACTTCTGGCAGCCTCGGTCAGTTCTGCGGTACTTGTTTGGCTTTAAGCTTAATCTAGGCAAAGCCAAAAATCTTGAATTAAGGAGGCAAATGCTTTGTGTTTCAGATTAGATTGAAAGAACTAAATATATTAACTATACCTGCCGATTTAAAGGCCATGGTTAGGAGGCACTGTAGGATGAGGCTACCATGCAGAGGGGTACAATCCCATAAGGTAGTTCATTATATTATCCCCATTTTACAGATGAGAAACTTGAGGTAGCTCACTGCGGCCATGCTTAAAATTACAGCAAGAAGGTGTAAGGCACTGGAGAGCGATTGAAGAAAAGGAAAATGATTTAAAAATAAACAAGAAGGTAGTGTGGGATAGTGGTTAGGACTGTCTGGACTCTGGAATCAGAAAAGAATCATCCTAAGCTTGGTGCCACCACTTCCTAGACATTTAACCGTGGATGAGTTACGCAGTCATTTGAAAAACCTTTACTAAGTAACTACCAGGTGCCACATAGTAGTCCAGGTGCTAGAGATACAGCAAGGAAGCAAGGATACAAAAAAGCCCTGTCCTCATAGAATTTACATCATAATAGAAAAATCAGATCATACATTAGAAAAACAAGCACAGCATAGTTTCTCAGATGATCTTAGGTGCAATGTAGAAAATGTGTGGAAGTTTCAGTTGCTTTGTCTGCAAAAATGAGATAATGAAATTGCTATTTCATTGAGTATTGTGAGGATTCCTGAGATCACGTACAAAGGGCTGAACACAGTTCCCAAATCAATAACTGTTAATCGGGACCATTATTTTGAGTGAAGAGGGCCAAATCTATTCTTGTTGTCTGAGTGACAATGCAGGGGCAATTTAAAGAAACGGCTGCAACCATTCAGAAGTTGTGGAGGTAATGTGATGGGGAAAAATTAAACCAATAGCACTGTAGCAGGGTCTTGAGTTTCCTAATGGCTAAAACAAGGAGCAAAATTCTCTTCACTTTGGGGCTTATCCAACCCTACAAGAAGTCAGAGAAATCCCCAGACATTTCTGTCATTTAATAAAGGTAATATCTGCTCCTCTGGTATCTCCACTCCAGGATGGGATTTAACAAGGTACTAAGTCTGGGTTTCACCTGTTCCCATGCTGCGCCACCATGATTTCCTCTGCCACGTTTCTCTAAGGTTGTCTAGACACCAAACTGTGTTCTTGAGAGGCCCAGAGGAACGGCTGTCTGTTGCTCTTCTAAAACCACACATTTTGGATCTCTGGGAGTCAAGAGATTAGTTAAAGTACTGCAGTGGAGCCAGACTACAGACCCCAATGCAGAGTCCCAGCGAGGCTTTGGGGACAAACCCCAGAATGCAAGCTACCTCTGATCCTTGCCCCAACCTCTAGGCCAGTGGCCAATGATTCTCCAAGGGAAGGCAGAAAAAAAAAATGATACTCTGGTTAAGCAGAAGAAAACACTTTCCAGAAGTCATGGTTTATAAGCCTTGGATTCCTGCCTCCTGGAGGAGAAGAAATCATCAGAGGCTAAGAAAGGGCACAAAGAGAGATATGTGTATATTTGTATGTACATGAACCAGCGAATGCATGTGTGAGAATGTTCGAAGTGACTAAATGCAGGACTGAAATCAGATGGATTATCCTGGGGTTTCACAAACCAGTAGCTTACTGTTGGAGGACCTCAGAGGGGCTAAGTGATTTGTCTGCACTTGACACCAAAGAGGATGGCTTGTTAGCGCTTTTCTTACTCTCGCAAGGCCAGGTTTGGCAGAGCTCTGTAAACTTGGGAGTCAGGAATGTTAGGGGTTTTCTCTGAAGCCCTGCCCATACTCCAGGTAAGTCGTTTCTTTGCTAGGGCTGGGATGGCAGCAAAATAGCAAAACCCATACCAAATACTAAATTCAGAGAAATCGTTGGGAAGGCTGGATCTCAAGCACTACAACCTGCAAAACGTAGAACCCCAAGAGATGAAGCACAGTGTTAAACAAAGAACAGGGGAAGTTTCCAAAAAGTTCAAAGAACAAACTGAAAGCAAGAAAAAAGGAGAAAAGCCATGAGAGTGAGCAATAGGCTTTTTCTCCCCAAACCTCGATGCCCTGGGAGGGGCTGAGGGAAGCTGCCCTGAGACAGAGCTCCTATTAATGCCCTGCGTGCACTCCCTCCCTTTCAGGCGTGCTGGTCAAGCTCCGGACACGCCACGCTCCTTTCCACCCCTGTGCTGTCTGTGCTATCCCTATCCCTTCAAATTGTTTACCTGATCCAGGGCTCTCCTCAATCACCCATCCGAAGTCTTAGGAACTCCAGGTACCCTCTGTGTGTTACATTCCATGGCGCTAGTCATTTCCATCTTGAGCGTTATTCAGTAGGGGTCGTCTTATTTCCCTACATGTACTATAAGTTCTTGGAGGTGAGGAACCGTGCATTTTTGTATTCCTCTCCAGCACAGAACACCATACCTTACCATATCAAGAACTCAGAAGCGTGTTGCCCAATGAGTGGCTTTTTTACAAACAGAGCTTATGCCCATTAAGTCACTGGGCAGAGTTCATTTTTCACATTAGATAAATGAAGCAGGCTGAACATTCTATTTTTCTTTCTCTTGTGCTTCTAGTAACAGCACACACAGTTCTCTCAGAAACTGTAAAGTCAGTCAGCTCTTTCTGGCAGGCTTAGGAATCCAAGAACAATGGGATAGCTTCCTTCTGGGGCTTTGATTGCTCCTTATTCCATTATATCTTTCTTTCTGTCACTTTCCACCACTCATCCATTAGCAAGTCCTTCCAGCCCTACTCCCAAAACAATGTAACAAAAAGTACATTTAAAATAAAATTATCACTGTCTAGGTTTGACAATAAGAAGGGGGACTTTCATTGGCTAGAAGCTGTGAGAAATTCCTGAAAGAAGGTAAACATTCAGGACACGAGACTCCAGATAAAAAGCTAAAGCCAAGCACGGAAGCCACATCCGAGGCATGTCGGAGAATCTGTCACAGAAGATAAACTGGCAATAAGAATTAGCAACCACCCAACTCAGAAGAGCCAGCATCATGAAAAGAAACAGCAAATTCCACCAATAGAAAAGCCCAAGCTTAAAGCCAATAGAAAAGCCCAAGCTTAAAGAAGAGGTGAAAACAGCAATCAGAAAGGAGCGTCAGTATTTAATAATCTCAAAGACATAAAGCACCGTATCTACAAAATGGGAATACGGATGTTTCAAGGGTATTTTCATAAATGAAGTAAACAAAAAAGGCAGGGGACATTGTGGTAGGGGAATCTATTAGATTTGCAACCAGAGCCATTCTCACGTAAGAGGCGGAGCTCTGTTTCACAAATACAGGTGCAAGTGCGTGCAGAGTTCATCAAGAGCTGCTGGGGGTGAAGTAGGTGACTGGGTTGGCAGAAGTGTGGGCAACCCATGCTGAAATAAACCCAGGTTTCCTGGACACCATTTTTACTGCGCAGTGCGTGCCCATGTCCCTCACTGAGCTACCCTGAGTCTCTTATCCCAAGATAACATTATCAGAAGTAAGTAGACTGATACATTGTTATTCTTTCAAGCCAGCGCTGTAACACTTCTTCCCATTTCTTATGGTGCTTCCTCAAGGTTCCCAGAAACAATGTCTGGGGAACACCTAGGTGTGGCACTGTCTCATCAGGGAACATTATCCCAGCCTGACTTGGAGAAGAGCCAAGGTCTTCCCAACAGAGCAATGTGCTATTCGCTTAGGAATGTACTAGTTGAAACCATAACATATATTTGTAATTTACAGCTTGGCAAGCACGATCCTATGCATCATCTCACCTGAAACCCCACATTAATTGTGTTAAGTAGGTAGAGTTTATGATCCCACTTTGCAAAAGAGGAAACTAAGGCTTTGAGAGGTTGTGCCTACAGTGATTGACAGAAATAGAACTAGAACTCGGTTCCTACTGCTTCAAGGTTAGTTCTCTCTCTATTTCGCTGTAATGATGCCTAGCTCTAAGGCAGAAATAGCCTGAAGAACATTTTTCCTTAAATGTGCATAATCCCATAGGGGAATTATTGAAGGATCACTCTTAACCCCTCCTTCAGTCATTGTACCTAACAGTCCTTAATACAATAGTAAACTTTTTACTCAATTCACGCTCTCTTGCAAACATGTTGTAGATTAGACTTTGAAAAACAATAAATTGCCCAGTGTCTGTACATAAATGCTTCTGTTCATCGCTCTTCTCCCTCCTGGAAATATTACTGTCCCTTAATCAAAAACCAAAAGCTACAGCTGAGGGTGATGCTGTGTATTTGGGGTGGGATGGGGTGATGGTGGCAGGTACACATAGCCAAGAGAGACTTACTTACATGATAGACACAGAGATAGGCCTGTGTTTTTCTGCTTCCACTGCTCTTGGCAGGGCTTGTCTCCGTGATGCACAGTTCACGTAGTAGTACTTGCTGCGGAAGAAGCCTGTCTCCACCCGCCTGCCCACCTCTGCAGATCATGGTTGTCTCACTACCCGGCCTGCTCTCTCCGGCTACCATCCGGTCCTCGCCTCAGGTCGGCGTGGCTCATCCCAAGCATTATGTTGCTAAACTACACATAGGCCACTCAGCAGTCTGGAGAATCCCAAGTCCAAAGCTCTTACCGAAGCGTGCACTTAGCAATGGGTGCTAGACATCCAGCTCCAGCATGCCTGAGAGCATACATAGTAATATCTTTTGCAAAAGTTGTAAATGAGAAACCCAGGGATTGCAATGATTCCATATGGTCCACTCTACAATTTGGGAATATATGGTTGGAAACTTAACTTTTTCAGGTCTTGTTTTTTTTAGCCTCCTTCTCTGAACCTCTACTCCCTGGCTGTCCTGCAAGCCATGGCTTCCTAACAGGGAAATGGCAAGGAAGAGAACAACTATTTTCTCAATATAAAGGCCTGTTGGTTAAAGCATGTCCTCAGGTTGGGCCTCCCGGAAGGACCAGCCCAAGATTGCTGAATCCTACAGAACAGAGAGAGGGAATAGGTGCTTTCCTTCCCATTGAGCCATCAGTGCCAGAAATCAGCAGCCCTGATCATAGCCAACCCTAGAGGAGGGTATCTGGCTGATATGCAAATTACTGGGGAGAACCAGTGCAGGAAGTCTGATCATTCCGAGATCACAAACCACTTTGCATTATGAATGCATTATGCAAACTGTGCCCTCAAGCCTGGTATAATATCTGCCTCTGTGAGTTGTTGGAGGAACTAAGGAGATGACACATATAAATAGGTGCCTGTAAGCCTGGTACATCTATCTGCCTGGTATAATATCTGGTTCTGGGAGCTGTCGGGGGAACTACAATGACACATATAAATAGGTGTCTGCTCCTTGTTACTGCCCTATGGATGCTGGTCTTTCTCCCCGCTGTTCCCCACCATTCATCCTCAATACCCCCTTCAGCAGATGAGAGATGGTGAGCGCTTCAGAATCTGCTAAGAACCTGTCTTGTTCTCCTAGCGTCCAATTTCTCAGGCAAATGCTGGATTTGTAGGGGATAGGAGGCCTTAGCCCAAATTAGTTGAACATCCTTAGAAGAACTTCCTTAACTAAGTGAGGAGTTCTCAGCACGCTGAGGTGAGAATGGGACAGATATCATGGCAAAGCCGCCAAAAGGCAGGGAGGAGAGCAGAGTAGATTAGCAGTGTCAGCTAGTGGTTCTCAACATGGCTGCACATTGCATTCACCTCGTGAGCTTCTGTCCCAACCCTAGACATCCAAATTTAATTGGCCTGAATGACATCCTGAGCAATCACTGTTAGCAAAAGTTAAAAGACCTCAAAATGCAAAGTGAGATTGGAATACTCAGGACATGGGAGAGCAAAGACACTAGAGGTCCTCTTTGGCTCCCTTTGGCTTTACCAAGGAGTATTCCCACTCCCCAAGCAACTGGATGGCATGCCGGGTGTCCATCTGGGTCTCTGTCACACACACTTTCCTTATACATGCTAAACAATGTGACCTTGAAAGAAATTATCCAGATATCCACTACTGACAAAAAAAAAAAAATGTTCAATAGCACTTGGTAATTTTCAGGAGACTTTGAAACCTTACACATACACACACACACACACGCGCGCGCACACACACACACACACACACACATCATTTAATCCACAGGAATCATCTATGGGTGGATCTGATGTCCAGAAATCTGGGACCCCTTCATATGCCCAAGAAACTTTATCATCTGTTCCTATTCCACGATGAGCCTATGAAATGGTCTTCCACATCAGCAGCCCTCTCTGGAGCAAGTCATTGCCATAGTTTCAAATTTTCTGGGATGTAATTTCAAAAGCCATCTTCTTTTTTGATCCTGAATGAAATCAAATTAGGATGGAAATGCACAGAAGAAGGAAAAAGTTTCAGAAGTCCTCCCCACTATCAACCACCCTAAAATATCAGATATTTTAATCCATGTGTCCAGAGCCATTCTAATCAATGCATTGCTCCCTGGCCTCCCAGGCTGAGATAATCACCCCTGGAGCCAGTACTGGTCAAAGTAACCAGAGATCAAATCAGGCTTGCTGTGTTCCCTCTGCATCTCATTCATTCGTTTGCTCATTCATTAATTCTTCCATCAATCCAACCATCAGCCATTCCTTCCTTCACTGAACAACACTTTATTCAGAGCCACATTGCAGCCGAGGGATCTTTTTAAAAACAAAAGCTTAATTGTGCCCTCAGAGTCTTCCATAGCTCCCATGCCCCTGGGGAAAAAATGTAAGCTCCCAGTTGACTCCCGCCCACCTCTCCGCCCACCTCTCCACCATACGGTCCACATTATCCATACAGGATACGTGGGATGCTCTCTGTTCATCCCCTCCCTGGGCTTCTTTCAGTTCTTTAAGTCCTTGCTTTCCCTCACCTTGGGGTCTCCTCCCACGGAACTTCTCTACCTGTAACTCTCCTCTACCCCATCTCCTCCTACTTTCACCAGTGATTACAAAACACATCTCAAGTCACCAGGAAGTTTCCTAGTTACTTCCCAGGGTTGTTTGACTCCATGTCTATTGCTGGGGACTCCTGCTGTCTCTCCACATTGGTTGGTTTGGGGAGAATCTCCCTTTTATCTCTGTCCCAGCCCCTGCTCACGCTCTCTTTCTGTGGACCACAGTCACAGACATCAGCATACCACAGGAAAACACGTAATCGACAATTGGAACTTTTCTCCAATTCCCCAACATATTTTTTTGTCTTTGTCCAAAAGCTGATCGTCTCTAATGGCTCTATCCTTCACTGTGCCTCTGTTGAGCAGTCCCCAAAAGAACTAAGGAGACTTGCTGTAGACAGACAGTAACTTTATACAGCTGCCCCAAAAGGAGATGTAAACATGGAAGAGGGAATGGGAAGATGTATTCTTGATTCAGACAAGAGCCAAAAAGTAAAAGGGAAATGTCAGAGGATTACAGTGACGAGCTGAGGTCTCTCAACCTGTAACCCAATCCAAATTCGACTTGATTTCCTAGACTTGCTAAAAGACCACAGTCTAAAATATCTTTCTCTCGTACTCTCTCTCGCCTCCTCTCTCCCCCTCTTTTTTTTTCTTTCTCTCTCTCTCATGCACACACACATATCAAAAGGCAAGAATATGCAATTAACACACTGGAGGTTTCCTTGGTGGTGGTTTAAATATTAAGAAAGACAGAGAAAAAGAGACAAGGAGTAAATGAGTTATAGAAAACAATCTGTTCCACATTTTAATCCACAGCTACCAAAAGTCTCAAATACTCAAAGAAAACTTCCATAAAAACAATCATGGAATGAATTCTAATGTGAAGGAATCTTAGATTTGAGCTATGAACAATGCTAGAATACTAATACAATTTCTTTTGGGGGAGCTATCTTGGACTCAAAGCACCATGCACATATATTTTCGGAAGGAAAGTCCAGGAAAGCTCTGGAGGGGAGTAGCATGCAGAGGTTGCAAGGAACATTTCCCCCCTTTGTATTTTAACAGCAACCAAAACTCCCCTGGGGCAATTCTCCCTCTCCTGCTGCGTGTGGGGTCATCACCACAGGGCCCTGCATCCAGGTATCCTTCCCACAAGGGATCCAATTGACTCCACTGCTCTTGACAAGCTGGAAACCAGGAAACCACCTCCCACTGCATGCAAGAGTGGTACATGATGCAGGGTCGGGGATGGGAGGGCCCTTACATGACAAGAAGACCAACAGCCTTGCTTTGAGGATGTGGAACCCAAGGCCCTGGGTCACAGGGCGGGACGGACAGAAGCTGGACTAGACCTCAGGCCCTCCAGGTCCCTGAGTTTCCAGTTCATAGCCTGTCCCACAACATTGCACAGCTCTTAGAAGCCTCTTCCCAAACACTGGGATTGCTAAAAGGAGACCCAAATTGGTATTTCCCAAATCCCCCAGCCTATAAGGGCTCCTCCTTCCTCCAAACCCCCAAAACCTCTGTAGTCCCTACCATCCAGATGCCTCATACCAAATATCTACTGCCACATCCTGTAGTCTGCTTCTCTGCAAATCTACCCTATATTCCCAAGTAGACTGCAAGGCTGTTGAAGGTAAGGCCTTGCTTTGTATCTCTTGGTATCCCACATGGCACCTCGCACAGCGGCTAGCAATGCTCAGTGGCAGCAGAGTGGCCCCTTACAATAATAGTTTGTAAACAGATATGAAAACCATCTGACAGATGTGTTATGCTTTTTAAAGGCTCCCTTGTAAATTCGAAAAAAATTACTAAATAGGACTCCATGTCTGTTTCTCCTGGTGTCCGGACCTGTTAAAAACAGGATGAGAAAAAAATAAATGCCTCCTTGAGCAGGAGGGACTCAGGACAGAAGTGGACAGTAGATGGCAGTCTGTTCCTGTATCAGAGTGGTCACAGAGCCAATACATGCTGTATAATTAGGCAGGAAGTAGAAGCACAGCTTAGGGGCCTGAAGTGGACTCACCCCCACCATGCCACGAGCAGGGATACTTCTGAGAAGTACCCTGGTGAGCACGCGCACCTACACCTCCCCAAGGCCCAACACCTGTACAACATGCGTGTTCCCCCGACTCTCCCCACAAGAACCAAGGGCTCCCATCACAATGGTCTCTGAGCATCCATCACCCTAGCCCTGGGAATTCAGGGACAAGAAAACCACTGTCACGTGGAAGTGGAGACCATTCCTGGACCCTCCAGCTTGCTCCTGAACCAAGAGGATTCTCAATCATGGTTTGTACTAAAAAACAGCACCTGAAGTGGGAACCCTGTATTCCATCTTCCTTGCTTCCCTTGTTCTCCCTGGAGCACTATGACTGTAACCTGTCTGCCTCCTTCACCAGTTTCCAGACCCCAAGGCCAGCAGCACTACATTCATCTCTGCTTCTTCCCCAACATTTAGCACCTGACCACCAACAGAATGCTTAATGAATAATCTCTACACGTGTGTTTTGAGTTGCTTTCTGAGTGTCTAAGGAGGAGTTATCCTAATGCGTATGCAATGACACCCAATTCCCTGTGACCAAGAGCCCCAATTTGCAGGAGAACTAAGCAGGCTAAGACATGGGGAAGAAGGGTCTCTAAAAGAGATTAAGAACAGCCTTTTCTGGCCATCAAGCACTGAGCATTCATGACCTTAGCCTTGGGGCAGGCCGAAAGGGGGATAAAGGTAACACTGTTTTGAAGCCCTGGCAAGGTACACTACCTCTCTGAGCCAAGTTCCTGGCACCGTCACATCGCTACTGCACATTCTGAGCTCACAATGACCGGTCACGCATTCATTCACTCAACACATTCCTGTGGCTGTCACTATTCAAGGTGTTGGGGGACACAAAAATGAAAACAACAGATCCCTTTCTCTGTGAAGTTCATATTCTAGGAATGCAAGTTAAACACAGGCTGCTAAGTGGTATAACATCGGGAGGCTGGGAAGCGAGCCCCAGGCTCTCTGGGGAAATGCAGGGAGGCTTCCCAGGTTAAGCAAATATGTGAAGGATGATTTGAATAATATCATTGGTGGTGATGGAGGGGTAAGCACTTGAAACACAATATAGGTACAGAATATATCCTCCAATGCTATCTCCGATTCAAGAATAAATGTATCACTTGTACAGAACATTTGCCTCTATGTTTAGGCCATTTGAGGTATCCCCTTCTTCATCCATGCATTTGTCCAGATTTTTCTACTAGCTCCCAATTCTCACAATTTAATTAATGATAAGTCAAGAAAGACCTTAGAGATAATCAAAGCCAGTAGCTCTTAATAGATGAGGAAGTGAGACCTAGTGTGGTTCGGGGACTTCCCAAAATTGTGGTTAGCCTCTGTTGGAGTTAGAGGCGGGGTGTGATCTCTCTGCAGAGTTTGGGATCTCTCCGATTTAGCTCATTGAATTCAGCTACCCACAGACAATTTTAATCCCACATAAACTGCTCCCATACTCCCAACTTCCAATCCAAGATCCACCACGAATCTGGCAAGCTTGTTTCTTCAGTGCTTCACAAACATGCACTCATCCATATGTTCAATGACTTATCTGGCATCACATAACTTAATTTCCTCCTCCACCCCCTCCAAACCTCTCTACATAAGTCCTCCAGGCCAGCAGGGATACCTGAAAATCCCAGGCATGGGCCACAGTGTGAGGCCGAGGGAGCGGCGGAGTCATGGAAGATGTGATCTGTCACACTGGTAGGGTCCTTGTGACCCTCTAGTGAGTCCACCTCCTCCCTTTTCCAGGAAAAGAGGCCCATGGAGGGAAAGTGATTTGCTTAAAGTCACACAGCTAGTCTGGGCTCTCTGCAGGGAGACTGCGGCAAGCTATTTAAGGTAGCCAGGTGGGTGTTAGGAGGGCTGGGCTTCTTCCCCACCATGGGACACACCTGTTGGGAAAGCAGGTGATTTCTAGAGCTGTGTCTTCCTCTTGAACCCAGTGGAAGTACCTTATGAACCATTAGAAGCAGGTCCTCCAGACATGGGATGAAACTAATCTCAGACTGAGAACTTGAAACGAACTCCCTGAGGGATCACTTAGAGCCAGAGAAGGATATTTTTAAATGCTGGGGTCTTAGATCTAAAAACAGAGGGAAGGGGGAAGTAAATTGCAAGAACCTGGCTATCAGTTTTTAAAAGGCTATATACTCCATATAAAGAAATAAATTATCACCCTACACATGAAAAGTTATTTTAAGCAAAGTAAATACATAATTCGTGAGTACCTATGGTCTAACAGGCATTAGGTTAGTGTTCAACATGTATTTGTACATGCAAATATCTTTAAGCAACAGAGCAAAATCACCTGTCCTTAACTGTCTTGATGATGTATATGTGGTAGTGATGGTAGGAAATCAGTGGAGGAAGAAGGAATGAGCCTTTAGTCACAATCTTCAAAAAGGGCAACATCCACCCCAAGAACCTGTTTGGCTTCTCTACTTCTGGTACTGCCCAGAGAATGGCGTGCAGTGGCAAATCCTCCTCGGGTGGAGGGCTCTACAGCTGCTCTGCTCTGCATCAAACACAGCCTGGGGACCTCAGTCTTTAGCAGTGTCCCCTGCCCCCCAACCTCCCAGCAGGAAACCTACCTTAACTTTGGCCCCAGTCTAAATGGTGTGAGTTCCCCAGCCTATCAAAGAAAGCCGTCTTCCAAATTCTAAAGATACCTCATGCTCTCCATTCATATTCTTTTTCACTTTGATTCTGTGCAATTCCAGGACTCAAGAATGCTGGGACCTACCACCTCTCGTGGGCGTGTGGATCAAAACCAGATGTCCAGCTCCAATTGTATAGAGTTTACAAGGAGGCAATTGTGGCTTAAATCAATATTCGTGTTCTGTAAGGGCAGATTCCCTTGTCAACAGAACAAGAAGTAAAGGGAGAGGGCCAATGGAAGCTGAGAACAGATCTGACACATGCTTGCCAGCAGGTGGCTAGAAAACCTAAACATTTGTCTTGCACATGAAAAGGAGGCTTCTGGGGGTAGGGAGCAGGTTACCCTATGGGGTGACCAACTTTGCAGAAGAAGATGGACCCAGCTCCCATCTGGATGACATCACAGAACATAAAAAACAATCTGACTGGCAGGTGATGGGCTTGGGATGCCACAGACTTCAGGCTGGAAAGCCAACAACATCAGCATACCCCTTAACCTCACATAACCTCAGTACCCCCATCTGTAAATGAGATTATTTTGAGTATTGAGATAATGCCATGTAATAGCTCTAATAATGTCTGGCACCCAGTAAGTACTCAAATATTAACTGTCATCATCGTCATCATCCATCATCTTAAAGATGGATGCTTACCTTAGTCAGAGACGTTGCCACCGAAAGACATTCACGTGGAAGCTGAATGATTGGCACCAGACCTGCCAGAAAGCCAAATCCCACCCCTTTCAGCTCTGCACACCCTGTGTAGGCTAAGCCAATGTCTGGAGCATTCTTGGCCAAAAGGAAACTCTCTGGCATGCCTTTCTGCCTTTGACTCAGCCACTCCCCAAAGATAAAAACAGGAGCTCGTTAAGGGCGTGCCAGGGTGCACTCCAAGTGAGGTAATTAGCACTGATTAGGTAGGCGGATGTGGCTACTGTGGAATCCTACAGTGGCAGGGCTGGAATGGGACTGGGAGATCTTCTAATTCAAGACCTTCATTTATAGATGGCAAAGTCATGTCCTAGAGAGAATGTCCGGGGTCACACAGTAGTAGCTAATTAGTGACAGAGCCCAGTCACTGATCCTGGTCCTTCACTTCTAAGTCAGGCAGCTACCTGCTGCCTCAGGCTACTGAAGGTCACCCTGGCCTGGGCTCTTGTTAGCTACTATTTCCTCCAAAATCTCTGGCCTTGAATGTTGGAGAACCTTAAATCTTCCAAAAATCTCTGACTGAACAAACCCACAAAAAAAACGGGGCTCACAAATGCCTTCTCTGGAGATGTTACTAAAAAGTGAGCAATCACAACAGACCACGCCAAATTTCATGTCAAAATCTGTTCTGTTTCAGTGACATCACAGTCAGTCATAGGTTTGTCCTGTGAGGACAACCAAAGCTGCAGCAAGCTCTCAGTGGTTCCCAATTAATCCTATTTGAGAAGGACCACGGCGCAGATGGGGACATGAAGAGCAAATGCATTCTGATCCTGTGGAGGTGAGTGCAACCTCTAGCCTCTCAGTATTTTTAGGTAAAATAAAAGATTGAGTTATGGAAAACTATTAACAACAATAAAAAATACTTTAACGCTCTGGGGCCACACAGGTTCTAAAATGAGTCCTCTGAAAGACTTTTTTTTTTTGGTCCAGCCTCAATCTTGTTAGAAATCCATCCAGGCAAGAATGAGGTAATATCTACACTGGCCTCATACTTCAAAGTTCAACATGCCCATATAAAAATGATCTGAAGGAAGGTGTCCCCAACTTTTTTCTCAGGCTGGCCCACCTGTAAGAAGCAATCCAATGACAATCCAATCTGAGCCAAGCATCCAGACACCTGCCACCCATAACATAAGCTCTACAAATGCCCCCTGTCTACCCAGGGCAGCTCCTGTGCTCACGTGTCCCCCAGCACACACGCACGCACGCACATCCTGTGGTCTCCTCTTACTCCACACACGCCTGTCCACGCACAAAGTACATCCACAGACCTTATCAGCAGCACCACACAGGGCTTAGGCTTGTCTCCAGTAGAAGATTTGGTCCTTTTCCAACAAACTCAATTTTAAATAAAACTAAATCTAAAACCCTAGCAACGGTCATTAGTTCAACATCCCCAACGCCAGAAACTGCCTGCCTCGTTAAGGAGTAAAACAGCAGCGGGTGAGGCTTGAGGCAGGGTGGTGGGCTCTAAAGATCTTCTGTGTCGGCTTGCATCCCCTCTCTCACTTCCAGGCAATGCACAGACTTACATTCCCTCCAGCTGGGGGTGGGAGTGCTGTAACTGCTCAGGAAAAGGTCTGGAGAAGCTTGCAGCAGAAGCCGCCTGCTCCGTCAGGCGTCTTGAATGTAGGGAAAGAGGAGAGGCCTGAACATCTGATACATCTGGGAGTAGAACTGTAGAGATGGGAAATGCTATGTAATTAAACTCTGCTGGCCTGTCCCGCCTGGGAAATGTGAGGCCCATCAGCAGTGACCTTTTCCAATCAACTTAATTGGCCCAATCTCGCCAAGAAAAGCAACAGAATTAGTTTAGTGTCTCTTGAAAATAGCTTAGCTCCTGACTATTTATGGCCACTGAACTCAAGGATGGGAGCCTGACTCTGAGCCAGGAGTTGACAGCACGTGCTAACTTCTGGGAGGAATTGGAGGTTTCAGTGTGTTTCCGTGCCCCTCTGCGCCTCCATCTTCATCTCTGGGGAAAGTGGCTGTGCCCAACTTGCTGCACTGGGCACAAAGAATTTCAAAGACCCAAAGCCCAGGCTTTCCTCTTACCAAGCAGGCTGGACTTTGCTCCTCTTTTATTCAAATGGTGCCTATGTCAAGGGCAATTATTACTTTTGCTGTTCTCCAAGTCACATTTGTTTTGGTGCTGTGGTCTGCATAGCTGATGTTAAAAAATAAAGAAATGTCTGTCTCTGATCATTAATAACATTGATTCTTAGACTACCTTTCCTCTGAATAGCTCAAAGATCTTAACGATTTCCATCATCTATAATCTAGGCCTGGCTGCCTCCAGCTTCTGGATGAGTAAACTGAGGCAGTTATAAAAAGTTTTATTTACACAGCGAGTGAGCGGTAGAGATGCTATGGGCATCATGACTACTGATTAAGTTGCATTGTAAAGAGAAAGAGGTACAGATCCTATTTTCACAATGACCTACATACATGCTAGCACCTGTATTTAATTACATTTCATCTTTGTATAGCTGTATACAACTAAACACACCAAGTTTTGACGGGGGAAAAGAGGAGTGAACTTTCCTCCTCCTTGAGTCATTACATTGCCCCTTTACAAAAAGAGAAACAGAGAGTTAAAGAGATTAAAAAGGTCCCCAAAGTCACACTTTTCCCAAGTCGTAGAACTGGACTAGAACTAAGACATTCCCAATCCAGTGTTGCACTTCACCACCCTGCCCTCAGAAATATCTGCCCCCGATCTTCTGACCAATAGTCAAGCCCTATATAAACTATCTCTTACACAGATGAGTTTCCCCCTCAAAAATAAGGTAGACCCTTAAAATGGCACAGCTGTAACTTCATGAATTCAAAAATGTCATGAGTCAAATAAAGTCCTCCCAAACATATGCCCAACGGTGGTCAGAACCTAATCAAATGGGGATCCCCCCATCATCTGGTCCAGACAGGCAGATATGTGCATCACAAAAGCACAGCCTTCACTCTGTTCCTATCCAGTTGCCTCACTAGTCATCTCAGGGTATGGACCCGATCAACTACACCTTTGTCTCATTCCCCAAAGTCTACGGCCCTTCTTTTGTGTACACCTTTTTTCACTAAAGATGCACATCTGAGTATCCAAGACAATTTTTATCCTTCCCCAGACACACAGAATTCCTGCAAAAATACATACTGGCACCCCCTTCACAAGAGCCAGAATATCCACCTGGCTAGTTTTCTCCCAGTTATGTTACTTCAGGCCAAAGTGCATGTGCAGGCACGTGCACGCACACCGCCCCCCACAACACACACTCAGGTTAGCTTTACACTCACAGCCCGGTAAACATCAAAGACGAACAAATGCCCCCAGTTCATCTCTTCCCTGATCGTGACTTCACCATTCTCCAGCTCCACATAACAAGTCTCATTCCAGCTATGAAGGAGGCTCTGTGTACTCTCAGAAACTCAGTCCTCAAAGGGATCTGGACCTGCATTCTGACCTGAAGTGCAGCACCCTCCAATTCCCAGCCTACACCCCAAACAAGAAAGAACACCATCCAGCTCCCTTCCCAATACACAAAAGTCTACATCATCCCTATCTTTATGCCCCGCTTTTTACAAAACGAGAGATATATTTCAAGTCAGCCTCCCTTTGGCCCCCAAGATCCATAAACATCTCTAGAAACTGAATCATAGACCTTGAAGAAACCTCAACAAGCGTTGAGCTCTGTCTATTTCTGGCAAAATTGCATCAGTTTTACTGAGCCCGGAGAAGGAATTTTTCCAGGGCAGTGTGCCATGCCCCAGTACCCAGCAATGGGCTGAGCATCCAGTAGGCGCTCCACTAGCTTTAACTGATTATCAATATGAACTGGTGATAGTGAATTCTCCCATTACATAAGAAACCCATTACAAAACATTATACAACATGCACCCCTGACACCAGGCAGATCGTGCATTCCTCTACTACTTCAGTCTTATTATGCACACATCTCTTCCTGTTCCCACCCAGTGCCAACGCACAAGGACTTTCCCCTTAAATGTACATCCCTCATTCTAAGCCTCCTCCAATTCTCTCCTCTCTGGGGAGGAAGGAGGGGGGAGGCAAACACCAACACCAACCCCAACCCGGTGTCCTTCCCTGCAAATGCTTTGTCTTTCCATAAAGAGGATCTGAGCTCACATTTTTCTACCCCCCACATGCCCCAGTGCCATTCCAGCCAAATTTCCCAGTGCACCCTCATGAAGTTCAAACCCCGTGCTCCTCAGATAATCTTTCCCCACCCCCCACACACATCCCTTTGGTAATCCTCAGGCGCCCAACCTTCCTCATGCATCCACCTTTCCTTCACACACACAGCCGCCCTCCTACACCACACCCACTCCATGTGTTTGTGCAGGCATGCACAAGCCATCTGTCTTCAACAGGCTGCACCTCTCCTCCTGCTCTGACACCCTTCATAGGCACAGATTTCGAATTAGCTACACCTATGTCCCTGCAAGCTCTTGTCTCCCGCTAAGCACACAGATGCCCATCCGACACACTCCCCAGAAACACACACCTACCAGGCACCAAAGAGGGATGGGACTCCAGCTCTTTTGCCACCTCCCCCTACACACACACACACACACACACACACACACACACACACACACACACTTTGGAAAAACATCCACATCCCTCCCTGACCACTCACTCAATGGTCACAATCTCACTCAGTAGATAAGCATATCCAGTTCACACACAACCAAACCCTCTAAGTCCAGCTACACTCCAGTCCTCACCAACACAAAATCCCACACACTCTCCCTGGGGGAAATACCCCAGACTTTCTACCTCCTTTCAACACTGTTTACCGGAGCCTGCATTATTTTCCAACCCGCTTAACTCCTAACAGGATACCCAAGTCTGTGTGTTTGCGCCCAAGGCAGAGGGGGTTGGATTTTATCCTCTACATTCTACCTCTCAGCTTTCTTTGTGTGACATGTCAGAAAGGAATTGAGGGCAGGCGGGAGGCAGGCTGAGTATGCTGGAGAACTGAGTGTTGTGAAAACAGGACGGCTGGAAAAGTCTCCTCTATGTTACAACTTTCTCCCATCCTGACGTTTAGGACAGAGCGCTTCTATGTTCTCCTCGCTCGCTGTTTTGCGGGGTAGGAGCGGGCACCTCTTTATTTAAAGAGCAGGTCGCTCAGTACACTCCATAATCAGCTGAGTTACAAACTCAGGCTCCAGGAGAAACACCCACCCCTTCCAGGCTCCCCTCCCCTCTCAGCAGGCCCCCGCCCCCACCTCTACACACATAAACAAGTCCACAGGCGCTCAGTCTCCCGAGCTCTGTAGCTCCGAGCCTGGCGCTCCCGGGAGCAACCTCCATTCGGACTCAGAACCTGCCGCCCGCCGCCAGAGGCCGAGGCCTGACGATCTTTTCGGTGTTTCCCCCACCGGGAATCCCACCCGAGCCTCGATTCCAGCAAAAGGGATCCTTTCTGGTCCACAGCCCCGACACTGTTCGACGCAGGGGTCTCAGTGCCGTGCATCTGAAGCGCAGACGACGAATGAACGCAGCAGCCAAACTCCCGCAAAGAAGCAGCGCCTCCTGGACGCGCACCCACTCCCGCGGAGAGCAACAAGCAGAATCCTATTCCCCCATCCCATGCTCTCGGCCCTCGCCCCTCCTGTCCCTAACCTTCAACTCCCAAGCGTCCCAAATTTCATCAGGAGCATCCACCACTGAGTAAAGCTCTGGGGCAATGGGGCAGTTCGGTCCGTCGTGGGACCTTTAAACTCCGACCTGGCTGGCTGCGCGGGTGCCCAGGTCTCCCGGCCTCCCACGCCACCGCTCAAAGTCCGAGAACAGGCTGGACCATACCGCGAGGAGATCCCCAGGGATGGCCGGGCCCGGGCGCCCGCTGCTCCCTGGCGGGGTCCCAGATGTGCGGGCTGCGTACGGAGCTCCAACATCTGCGCAAAGGCCCAGGGTGGGGTGGCCACCGGGTGGGCGCTGGCCAAGAGGAGCCCGGGGGGCGAGGTCTTTTCTGAAAAAACCCTTCCGGGGGACTCCAACGCAGGTACGCGGCGCGCGGCGGTGAGTCCCAACTCCCAAAACTGGAACGCGACCTTCCTGGTGCTGAGCTGCGCGTCCCCTCCCCCCGCCCACGCCCCGGCCAGAGTGGTGCTGGGGCGAGCTGAGAATCAGGCTCAGTGGCCGGCAGAGTGCAGGGCGTGTGCAGGGGAGCTGCGGCGGCACCTCCCCGCCCGGGGTTCTGTCTGCCACCCCCTTTTGTTATAGGATGCGCTAGGAGCTTTCTCGGAGGAGCAGGCGGGTCGGTTGGGGGTGGTGGGTGGTTGATTCTGTTGAATCCCTTTCCTGCTCTTTCGTCGTCCCCATTTCCCCTCGCCTGCCCCCACCCTTTCCAATCCAGGTCCCTTAAACTGATCACTTTCCCAGATTGAGGGAAGCTTCTTGGGCAGCCGAGGGACAAGAGGGGAGGAGGTGGAGAAGGGTGTCCGTGTCCGTGTGTGTGTGTGTGTGTGTGTGTGTGTGTGTGCGCGCGCGTGTGTGTAGGGGGGTGGTTGCGGTTGCGCTTCGGCCTGAGCAGATCCCAGCGCAAACTTTGGGGAAGACACAAGCCCGGGAAAGTGAGTGAGCGCGGCGCGATGGGGGTGGGGCGGGATGCGGATTTGGGGCCCCCCGCACCAGTCCACTGGAAAACCCGCCCCCCCCACGTAGACCCCCATCCCCAAACCTGCCCACCCAAGGTGCCCGCCGCCTCCCCTTACCGTGGCAAAAGTAACCATGGCATCCGTGTGGCCGTTTCCAGGGACGTCGACATGAAGAGAAAGGTGGACGCGAGCTCGGTCATTCAAAGTCTCCCCCACCCCGCCGCAGCCACTACCCAGCAGGGGAAAAAGGAGAGGAAGAAAGAAAGGAGAGAGAAGAAAGTAGTTGCGCCGGGCTGTGTCGCGGGGCGGTGCGCGGAGCTGTTCGGTAGGGAGAGGAGCTTCAACTCTGAGTCCCGTGAACATAATCTGCGCGGTTATAACCAGCCAACCCGGCCAGATGGCTCCGCGCTCAGCGCCTTAACCCCTTCCGCGCCGCGCCGCCCTCCCCCGCCGGCCCGCGCCGCGCCGCGCACGCCCGCGCCCCAGAGCCCCTCGGACCTCACTTCGGGACCCGTGGCGGGGAAGGGGTCATTTCTCCTAGCCCCTCTTGAAAAACAAAACGAAACAAAACAACAACAGCAACAAAAACTTCCAAATTTGTAGTATTCTTCAGTACCCCCTACCCTTGAGTTCCCTTTTAGAGATCCAGGAAAAAACGAAACATTAAATGTATCGTAACAGGTTACACGTTAGTGTCTTCAGCCTTTCTTAGTTGTTCTTTTTCTTGAAATTTTTCTTTTTGATCTTTTTTCTTTCAAGATTTTCTTTACAAGGCATTTCCTGCCCCTTTCCTCAGGCGGATCAGGTCTGAGGCATAAACTTCTCCTCCAAACCTTAGACCCTTCCAGCTCCAGATCTCTCCCCACCCCCTACCAAGCCCACCCGCCACTCCTCCCCCCCACCCCACAACACGAACACGCCCCAGGACAATCGCTCCCCGGCGAACTCGCGGCTCCCGGGGACCCGAACCCAGGACGCTGTGCCGGCGGTCAAGGGAGGTCAAGGTAGAGGGGTGTGGGGGCGGGTGGTCCGAGGGACTAGGGAGGGGCTGTGTGTGCGCGCGCGTGTTTGCGGGAGCTTGAGTGTGGAAGGGAGAGGGAGATGGATCGCAGCCTCCCATTTCACCCATCCTCCAACTTCGAAACCCCTTCCTTCCAAACTAGGATGGGGCCCTGCAGCTAATCACTCGCCCAGCACCCACCAGTCTGCACGCGGGGACAGCGCGAGAAGCAGGAAAGGCGAGCAACAAACAAACCTCTTCGTGGCGCCCCGAAAGTAATGACGCTCACTTCCCCACCGGTGGATTCATTCGAGAAAAGGATAGGGGGGAGGGGGTCCAAATCTCTTATTTGGAGATAATTTTAGCTGCCCGTTAGACCTCACTTGCTCCGAGCCGTTCTCTCTAAATTTACCAAGTTAAGTCATCTTGATTTCGCCCATTTGCCATCGAGCGAAGGGCGGGGGGGGGGGGGAATACCACTTAGTGATCAACGAGAACTCGAGAGCCCGGGAGCAGAGTTTTGCCCTCTTGCCCCCTTCCCGAGTCCTTGCGTGGTGGACCTCCGCTCCCAGCCCCTCGTCCCTTCCTCCCTGCCACTTCAGCTGCTCCTCACATCATCTCCTGCCAGGACCTTTTGACTCACGCGCGACTGGGGAGGGCAGCGAGTATCCCGTTTCCTCCCTGCCCTGTCGTTCGAGGTGTCTGATAAGTAAGCCGTTCCATGTTTCGGTTAGGGCCCAGGTTCAAAAAATCCAAATACCTTGAAATTGCTTGAGAATTTGGTTAAACATCGGAACTGCACCCACCAGTTCAGGACCAACCGACCGGAGAGAGTAGCTGGGGGGTTGGACGGGGAGGTGGGAAGGGAGGGGGAGTCTGGGGGCTGCGTACTAGATAGATTGTACCTGCCTCATCATTATCCTGGCTGATGGGGGTTGCCACATCGAAAACGGCCAGAAGCGCCCACCGAGGCCCAGGCGCGTCACCTCCTGCGGTCCCTCGCAAGGGTAGGGTCGTCCTTCAGTGGCTTCCCTCGTGCCAAAATATCGACGTCTTCCTCAGGGCCAGAAGAGGCTGCCGAGTCGTTCCCTCCACCCTGCCACACAGCACCATGAAGGTTTGGATTGGGCGTGCTCTGTCGGGTTCTGCTTTTCTCGCTCGCATCTGGCCCGCCTCCCTGCCCTCCCCCACTTCCCGCACTTGCCCCCCTCCTCCAGCTTCTCGCCGTGGTCAAAGGAGGGATTCAGGCCCCAGTTTCAGATGCACTGGCAGAGTTCTTTTCTCAAGCTTCGGGCCCTCCGGGAACCTGAAGATTGCAAGGAAAGAGGTGGTTGGCTCCCGCTGCAGCAGGGAAGGGGTTAAATACATGTGCGGGCTGATCTGCAGGCAGCTCCCGGGTCCCTGGCAGTCTGGAGGGAGGAGGGGAAGGGGGGCAAACAAACTTGAAAAATCAGAAGAAAAGAAGGAGAAGAAAAGGCAGCAAGTAGTGCGCTTAGGACTTGGGTTTGTTCTGCAGATGCCTTGCACTGGCTGGCCGCCCCGCTTTGCCAGGACTTTCGGGGATCCCAGGAAGAGTTTGTACTGTTTCCAACTCCAAGGGGTTTTGTCTTGAGCTGGTGGGTCTGTCTTTGCTTGCAATCAACAGGCCTTGTAATATGAGAGGTGACACCTTAATCTTGCCAAATATGTGCTGTGTCTTTGTGGAGAGAGGGGAGGAGGGACTGAGGGAAGGAGAGAGGAAGAGGGAGAGACCCAGACAGGAGCAGAGGGTGAAAGATGCACTTTTTCTCAGAAGGATTGGTTTCCCAAAGGGAGAGCCTTAGCCCTTTTCTGAGTAGAAGACCTCTTTCAGACAATCTCGCGTGAGCACTGCCAACAGCCGTTTCCTTTACTGTTTTTCTTTAGACTTCAGACCTAAAGATTTCTTCCCTCCAAGACTAGGGACTGACCTCCCAGCTCTCTGCTGTGGCTTCCAAGGGAGTGGCAAGGTGCTGAATGAAGAAGATGGGAAGAAAAAAAAGAAGTAGAAAGGTGTATTTTTAAGAAGACAGAATAAAAAGATGATTATATACAATGTAGAGCCATTTTAAAACTAGAATATTGTGACTTCTAAGTTAATCTGTGTTTCTAAATAGAGATTTTTCTTTTCTATAGAAATACCGTAGTGGTATGGATAGCAAAAGCAAAGATCAGGCCTGGAAAGTAGGCTGGCTGCGAGCTTGCGCCCTGTACATAGCCCTGGTTAAGGAAGCATCCAGGATGAGATCGTTTAGGATTCACTAGGTAGTTGCTCCTCTGCAAGTTGACTTCGTGGCCGTGACTTTGGCTGTCCATCTGTTGACTATATTTTTAGGTTGCTGAACTTTCTTTTTCTCCCTGCTGCATCTGAGAGTAAGGCCCTGACTCCTGAAAGTGATTTCTGAGAGCAGGAGCCAGATCTTGTTTTTGAAAACCCCCTTTAAAACTCTCCCCTAAAGCAAATTTCCAGAGCGTGCCTTCTGGTTACCCTTATCTTTTGCAATAGCACCACTCTGTGGTTGGAACACTGAACAGAAACAAAACGGGAACATGGGATTGAATTTTGCCTTTATCTTGTGAAAACAGCACTCATCTCCTCTATGTTTGAGCTCAGTGGACTGAGTCTGATGGTGGGGGCTCAGCATGTGGCGAGGGAGGGGGTCTTGTGCAGTGGCAGTATGTGGTTAATTCATTGTGACATGTTGACCCAGGAAATGAGAGAATTGGACCGAATGGCCTTCAAGGACCCTTTCTGTGTCAAAGACAAGCTGTTTTTTTTTTTTCCCCATGATCACGTAGCTAGCCTTGAATGTCTGTCCTCTTCCACTGCTTTTCTTTTTCTCTCTTTTGAGGTTACTAAAATAAACACCACACTTCTCACTGATCCTCAAGTGTTTACAAGTTGCATCTTCTGCTGCTGGAGGGCGCTGTGGGGAGGTCTTGCCCTACCCCCTCCATCCCCACCCCCATCCACCCAGACAGCTGCTAGAGCTGATGGAGTCTGGAAGTCTTCGTTTTTCAAACAATTAACGTGAATACAAAAGGTGTTTGCACAGGGACCGGGAGCTTAAGGGTCAGGAAAGGCGGCTTCATGCTACCTTTGTGCCTCGGCACTTGAAAGATTCCTGGCTGCCCACCCATTACTATATACTGGCAACAGCATTATTAACCAATAGCTGCAGGCTGTCAAGCCATATAGCAATTCCTCTCAGATGCCCTGGAGTCGTCTGTGAGACATTATTTTCTTCTTTCAAATTGCATGCAGTTGTCCACAGAAACTGAGTGGCTTGTTTATGTTTATTTAACAAGCCCAGGTCTTCCTCCAAATTTCTATCATCTTAAGAAAGCACAGCTTTGCTCCGAGAACCAGCATTGATCTCTCTACACAAATACAGACATCAGAGATCAACTTCTATCAGTCCTACGTCCTCCACTCCGCATTTAATAACTGAGGAAACTCAGAATAACAAAAAACAAAAACAAAAACATAATAACAGACCACGACCTAGAATTTACTGCCAGAGTAGATTTTGGTGCCCGAGGAAAGCAGGTTCCCCTCTGCCTTCTCTACTCAGTAGCCATGCGTTTTTGGACAGGTTTCTTAACTTCTCAGAACCCATCTGGAATTGGTGAAAACAACACCAAACTCATAGAAGTAACATGAGGATCAAAGGAACTAATTAATTTAAAACATTCAACACAGTGCCTGGCACAATGTGAATGCCAATCCCAATTTGCTAGTCCTTACACTGCAAACACTGTCACACCACTGGGGGAATGAGCTACCTTTAGAAAGAAGCTTGGCTCTGGAATGGCCTGTGTATTATTATTTAGAATAATTTAGAATAATAATTCAAGCCAGAAGCTTGGCTCTGGAATGGCCTATGTGTTACTATTTGTATGCCACTACCCATTTCATTAATGTAATTTTATGGATGTATATTTTCCCCTTTGGACAAATACAGAAATTAGCAGAATGAAGTAGTGGACATATTTAGAATTTATATAGCTTCTTAACGTGGACCTCAACATGCACGAAAGACAGAATTGAAGGATTTCAAAATCTCGTTTTATTCATTCTCTGCCTTTCACCCAGAACCACCTCATCATTTAAAAGGAAATTCCACCATATCCTTCAACTCTTAACAGATTGCCTGGTATATTATTGGTTTGTTGTTATTGCTAATTATGTTCTAGGGCTTACATTGAACAATATAATGAATTGCATTGAACAACGGTGAATCAACTTATTTTGTGACATGGCATATATATTCACAATTATGTTTCAAGAAATTACCCGTAATGATAGAGGGAAGGTATGTATTCCTACCACACAGGTGGATGTAGAAATCATAATAAAGTCTCCTATTTCACCAGTCATGACATGAATTCCTAACCACCCTATAAATTAACTTTATGCTGCACCAAACTCCACTCAAAAAAATGACATTAAGGTTTCCTAGGTAACTAATGCATTTCCAAAGGGAATAGGTCTCAGGAGAGAAAGAGGGCTGGGAAAAGGGTGGGGAGGGGAAGCGAAGAAAAGAGAAAAAAACACTCGGTGAGACCCATGTGACATAAACAAAATATTTCACGGGAAAGAACCCATAAAGTTTTATTACCTGGGTCTGACATAGATAGGGCATAGCCATTAATTCCATCTTTGGATGATAAAATATTCGATGGACTATCCCTCTCATCACATATGCTGGCATTTCATATTTCAGATCCAGTTCTACAAATCTGGAGAGGGATTCGACCCTTCCATTCATCTGCTAAGCTGCGTCCACTCAGCAGCCAGCTGACTCTCGTGCCCTCCACCAAATGTTGAGATGAACGTGGAAAACAGGGTTGATTTGCATGTTTCAGAATATACAGATGCTTTTGATCACTGTGGACTCTTAAAACTTTGGAGTGGATCTGTTAGCCTTAGCAGAAGGCTGGGGCCTGAGAATTGAATTATGGGAATTGAAGTTTGGTCTGCAACCCCTCGACTCAGTGGCGTTTTCACTGCGGTTTTCTTCATTTGGAAGAGGGTCTGGATGCAAAAGAACATCTTGAATGCTTTGGACGAAAATGGCAAGTTGTAGGTGGAGCTTAAGGCTGAAATTTACACTGTAAGAACAGAGAAATTTTGACACACAATGCAATTCAGAGAATTATCCCTGGGTCAGAGACAGGGAGATAGGAAAACGAGATCCAGGCCTTGTCACTGTTTTATGAGCTCAGGGAAGTAACTAAACTTTTCAGTTCCTTGATTTTACCATGTGTAAAGGTACTTAACCTCATTTTCTTTCATGACTGTGAATATAAATAAGAAAACAAAGAACACACGAATGTGAATACAGTTAGAAATTTTGTATTATCTGATTTCTTCTATTTTCAGTAGCCCCAGAGTGACATCTGTGAGTGAAGTCTCCAACTGGTCATAAGACACAGCCAGGTGACCCCTATATTCAAAGTGTGGCAAGTTTCCCTGCGAGTCCCATGGCTGATGTGTTCCTACCCATTAGTACCGGGCAGTCAGTGTAGGGTAAAGCCTGCCTTTTGCACTTTCCCTGATCTCTGGAGAAAGGACACAGGACACAAGTTCATGGCTAGAAAGCCAACTGGAAAACTAGAACTGTTTCCATCACACAATGTCTTCCATTGGGTTTTAAGTCATTTTGGGCTTTAACTCTGTTGGGGGACTTGGAGTGGCACTAGGGATTAGAAAAGCGTTCTGGCCACACCCTCCATTTACCACTTTTACTGGTATTAAGGGGCAGGGAATGTCTGGGAAGTAAATGCCTAGCAACTCAAGGTGCAGCCTTCCCAGGGATTTGAGACCAGGCAGGATGGGAACCTAGGTCTCCTTACTCCTAATTGAGACCCATCCAGGCTAGCCGTGCCTAAGAGCAAAGCGTGATGAAATGCCCCTCGTGGACTCACCTCCTACACACCTGCCCTCAGGATCTGAGGCTGGGGGATCCTGCAAATGTCACTTCATTCATCTTCCTGCCCCAAGACCAGCCCTCACCTTCCACTGATAGGTACAAAGCAGGTGAGGTGGGGTGCGGGGCAAAGAAGTTTCATCCTGATCTCCATGTTTCCTTGAAAATATTCTTCTCTCTACTCAGCAGTTCAGAAAAACTGAGGAAAGAGAATTAGCCGCTGAGTTTTTTACTTTAAAGACCCTCTGTCCAGTGTTCCCACGAAACATTAAAAAGAGGTGTTAGTTCTTGGAGGGGCTAGAAAATATGAGTTCCAGTTAAAATAAGCTTACATACTACTACTATCTCCAACACACACAAACATATACAGACAGACACACCCCATGCAGCCAACCCATCGGATGATTTGCTATATTTACCAGTCAGTTCGCTGACGGTTCTGCTCCTGTCCCCACCTTGACAGCAGGCTGTCGTCAGGCCCCAGTTCAGAATGCAAATAGTGCTCAAAAAGCCAAGGGTGCCCATGCCGGGCTCTCCGCTGTTCAAACCACAAACTCCCAGCACAGGAGGGAATGTTAGCACGTGGCAACTTTCTCTACAGATAATAGCAATAGGTAACATTTATTGAGTACTTACTGAGCATTGGGTACTTAATAATCTTAGCATTATAGGCCAGGCACTGTTTTAAGCACTGTGTGCATGTGCGTATATGTATATATAAAGGTATATATACACACACATGCAAACACATATGTGTGTGCATACATATACATATATATACATAAACCAGCACACACACGTACATATGGATATCTATATCTATACCTATATCTGTATTATCCATGCCAGCATACATATCTGTATCTGTATCTGTACAAGCATGCACACATGCACACATGCACTGATTTTAGCACTAGACTAAGAGACAGAAACCTGGTTCATGTCTGAGCTCCTCGGTGTGATCTTAGGCAAATGACATGTCTTCTCCTAGGCTTCAATTTATTAAATATGTCAAGTGGAAATAATAATGGCACCTACTTTGTAGGCTTTTTTGTAAGGACTCATGATATATAGGTAGGTACTATTATTAGCTCCACTTTACAGATTAAGAAAATTGAGGTATAAAGAGTTTATATAACTTGGCCAAGGATACATAGGTAGTGAGTGGGTGGCAAACAGAGGTTTGAACCCCAGCTGTCTGTCCCTCTGCACCATCTAACCTTGATAGAGTGACATTTTTCTCTTTATACCTATGAAGAAACTGAGTCATAGGAGGAGATAAGCAACTTGCCTAAGATTACCCAGAGGAGCTCAGACATGAGGCAGGTCTCTTGTCCCTTAGTCCAGTGCCAAGACCTGCAGTAGGAAGCTTGCGATATCCACAGAGCCAGCCCTCCTGGACCCCAGGTGGTCCTAGGGCATGAGACAAGGAAGGAAATGGAGACTGAAAGTAGGATAGGACCAGGTGAAACCATAGGCGTTTGTGTGCGCTAGGTGTGCACACCTTTCTAGGTGAATGTAGCTCACACCAGCACACTCACTTGGCATATGGAAGAAGAACTGATTTCAACACCCACCCATCTCTTCAGCTGGTTCCTTCATGCAGACATAACCTATGTAACTCTTTATGACAGCCTTGGGTACCAGAGCTCCCACAAGCAGACAAAGCCACTCAGTGCCAGGTTGTTAAGAAATTTGTCCAAGGGAACAGGTCATTGGCTTTGCTCCAGAGATTAAAAGGCCCCTAATTAAAACTACCAGGGTTTGCAATATCAAGATATACAGGAAAAAGTTGAACCTTGAGTCTCTAGTAAGTATTAACTCTGTAAATGCCTGCTCGGAAACTACAGGATGTTGGATTAGAACATTATGGGCAATTGATGTTCTGTTACCTGTGTTTCATTTAAATCCCATCCAGACACAAATGTCTACTCATGCAAATATCTCCTCCTTTAGCACAGACATAGACTTAAATGTCACTTAGAGCTCAGACTCCAAAGGCAAGCCAGCGTTCAAAACCTGCCTTTGAATGAGTTTTAAAATCTGGAGCTGCTGTCAAGTTAGTATGTGTGGGCATCGGATTTGCTTTTTTTTTTTTTTTTTTTTTTTTGAGAGGGAGTCTCGCTCTGTCACCCTGGCTGGAGTGCAGTGGCATGATATCAGCTCACTGCGAGCTCCGCCTCCCGGGTTCACACCATTCTCCTGCCTCAGCCTCTCCAGTAGCTGGGACTACAGGCGCCCGCCACCAGACCCGGCTAATTTTTTTTGTATTTTTAGTAGAGACGGGGTTTCACCATGTTAGCTAGGATGGTCTCGATCTCCTGACCTTATGGTCCGCCCGCCTCGGCCTCCCAAAGTGCTGGGATTACAGGCGTGGGCCACCTTGCCCGGCCCAGATTTGCATTTTACTACTCCAGCATATCTGCCTCTTTGCCTCCAAACAAAGATGAGAAAATTCCACTGGTCCTTTTCCCACTACATAAAATAATTTTCATCAGAAGTTTTCAACAATGAGTCCAAAAGCTAGAAATTAGTTCCATTGGAGTGAGTAGAGAGAATAACTTTACAAATGATGACAACTATTATCTTTCCACCTATGTTCATCTCCCCTAACTGTGTGGATACCTTAAAAATAAAGCAGATAAAAGAGGTGCACAAGAAAGTTGCAGATAACCTTCTAGACATAAGAAATTAATGAACTAAAAACAATGTATTTTGCCCATCGTTAGCAAGGAGTCTGTGGTTAAGTTGAGAATGAAATCACAACTGGTAGGAGACACCCAGTGTGAATTCTGGTCCACACCCCATATCTCAAGTTGGAAAACAGACTAGCTGCCAGGTAGACGCAATGAATGAATGACATGCGTTCATTGGGAGGTAACTCAGATTCCCCTAGTCAATCCCCTCATTTTACAGAGGAAGTAATTATAACCCAGGAAAATGAACACACCTGCCAGAGACCACACAGATAATCAGACTCATCAGTGAGAGTGTGGAGCCCACGCACCTGATTCCCAGGATGCGTTTGTCTACTCTGTTCATACGGCCCCCAAGAAATAGGCACATCTGCTTTCCTTCTGGAAGTGTTTCATTTCCCTCCAATTCCTCCCTTCCATTTCTTCTTTCCTCTCTTTCTTATTTCGGTGTATTTTAATATTTCCCTTGTTTTGCTCCTGTTGTCAACTACTGGTCACACAAGGGAAAATTAACTTAAAATGCAGAAGGGAAGCTTTTAGTAGGAGCTAGAAAAGAATTTTAATCACAGGTGAGGTTAAAAGACAGCTTTAAAAGTGTAATTACTACTTTCTTATTTCTGATGACATAAGGTTGGTCTTTGCTGAAGAAACAGGATTAAATAGATGAACTCTATCTCTTTTTCAATAATGTTATTATAGATGACCTTATAAGGTTCCCGCCTGAGGAAATCTTTTTTCTCCATATCTTTCTTGCTTTTTTATCTTCTTTGCTTTGTATTAAAGATAATGAAAGGATCTATTTTGCTGAGGAAATGTTTCTTTGATATAACTTTTATTTTGAGACGGATTCATCTCGCTCTGTTGCCCACATTGGAGTGCAGTGGCATAATCTTGGCTCACTGTACCCTCCACCTCCTGGATTAAAGATATTCTCATGCCTTAGCCCCCCGAGTAGCTGGGATTACAGGTGTGCACCACCATGCCTGACTAATTTTTTGTTTTTTGTTTTTTTTTGGTAGAGATGAAGTTTTGCCACGTTGGCCAGGCTAGTCTCAAACTCCTGGCCTCAAGTGATCTGGCTGCCTTGGCCTCCCGAAGTGCTGGGATTATAGGCGTGAGCCACTGCGCCTGGTCCCTAGAACTTTTAATTTTATTTTTCCTGTGATAAAGCTATCAGTAAGTCCTGGGATAAATTCTTAACTCTTGTATCTACCTGCTAATTACTTTTTCATAAACAAACTGACACCAATATCTAGCATTAGCATTGTGGATCCCAGGAGCCTAGGAGCATCCAATAAATAGGAATAGAAAAGATCCAGGTATCTACAGGGTCATGAAGTAAATGGAAAGTGTGACTAATCTGCAAGATTCCAAGGAATAAAGCTAGGATTGATGGGTGGAATTTACAGGGGTGCAGATTTCAAGTCAAGACAAAGTTGATGGTTCTGATATACAGAATTTCCAAAAATAGAATCCTTTGCCTCCACAGCTGAGGAGTTGTTGTCTGTCACTGGATGAGCTTAGGTATGAGACCACTTTGAAACACTGTTGTGTAGGGGTTTCAGATTTGGATAGGTGGTAGTCAAGATTCCTTCCAAACATGAGATTGCACATATCAGTGATCTGGTCACTTTAGCAAGTATGTACTTTCCCAAAGCATAACGTTTCTGCCACTGATATGGAAAATTATTTTTGGTGGCACATGGATAAACATTTTACATTTTAATAGCTGTATTTAATTTGTTTTACTTTATCAAATCTATTTATGGAGATATAAAAATTCCTTTAAAAATACATTTATTAGGGATTCTTACTTATGGTTATACAGGCCAATTTGTAATATATCAATTCTTCCATCAGAAACGCCTTAAAAAGCTGGAAAAAAATTTTTTTGACACAGGGTCTCCCTGTGTCACTGAGGCTGGAGTGCAGTGGTGCAAAAACAGCTCTCTGCATCCTCAGCCTCCTGGGCTCAAGTGATCCTCCCACCTCAGCCTCCCGAGTAGTTGGGACCCCAGGTGTGTGCCACCACATCCAGCTAATTTTTTTGTATTTCCATGTTTTTTTCAGGCTGATATTGAACTCCTGAGCTCAAGTAATATGCCCCTCAGCCTCCCAAAGTGCTGGGATTACAGGAGTGAGTCATCATGCTTAGCCTGGAAACAATATTTTTAAAAACCATGTGAAGGTTCCACTTATAGTACAGCTGAGTGAGCTCTTCTAGACCAATTCTCTTTCAAACAAAAACTATATACTGGCGACCAAAAGTGAACAAATGCAGGCAGATTCTGGAGGGGAGTTGACTTTTCAAAACAGGGAGAGGTATAGAGATGATTTTGTTGCTTTAAAAATATTTTTTAGCTTGAGGGGAGACCACAGTTGGTACCACATGAAAGAACAAAAACTTACAGATATAGAAGGAGAAATAGGCAATTTACAATAAAACTTGACACTTTAATAGCTCTCTTTAGGAAGTTAGTAGAAAAAATAATCAAAATATCAGTTAAGATAAAGACAACACTATTGACCACCTTGACTTAATTACTATTTGTAGAATAGTAATTAAATGTGGCATATACTTTATCATCAAGGACCCTTGGTATATATTCACCAAGATAGAGCACATGCTGGGCCACAAAACAAGCCCCAGTACATTGAAAGAATGAAATCACATAGAGTATATTCTCTGACTACAATGGAGTTAAATTATGTATCAATGACAACAGGTGATCCGCAAATCCCAACATAATTGGAAATTAAACAACACATTTAGGCATTACATAGGTGAAAGAAGAATTCATATAGGAAATTAGAAAATATCCTGACCTTTATGATAATGAAAATACAATATATCTAAATCTATGGGATTCAGGTGAAGCATGGTAGCTCACGCCTGTAATCCCAGAGCTTTGAGAGGTCGAGGTGGGATGACTGCTTGAGGTCAGAGTTCAAGACCAGCCTGGGCCATGTATTGAGACCCTGTCTTCACAAAAAAAGAAAAGAAAAATCTATGTGATCCAGCTAAAGCAGTGCTTAGAGGAAAAGTTTCAGCTTTCAATGCTTATAAATAGAAAAGAACAGTGCAAACCAAAAGCAAGTAGAGCAAAGAAATAACAAAGATAACAAATTAATGAATAGAAAATAGGAACTAAAATTTGTTCTTTAGATAAATCAACAAAATTGATAGTCTCCTAGCTAGACTGGTCTACAAATATGAATGAGAAAAAACTTGGCAACAAAAGATCTGAAACCTCAGATGCTACAGGAGGTTAAAAGGAAAACAGGGGACTTATCCTGAAAAATTTCATGCAATAAATTTGACAACTTAGGTGAAATGGAAACATAATTTGAAAAATACAACTTACTAACACTTATGCATGATCAAGTAGAAAATCTGAACAGCCTTTATCTATTACAAAAAATTAATTTATTATCAAAAACTTTCCCATCAATTAAACAGTAGGAAAGGATGTTTTCACTGTTGAATTTTGCCGAAAATTTAAGGAAGAAATAGCATCGGTCTTGAAACAACTCCCATGTTGTTATACGTGGCCAGTATAACCCTAATACCAAAACCCGACAAACAGACAAAGACATTACTCTCCCTAAGAAAAATAAATAAAAAATTAAGTTGCAGACCAACATCTTTTATAAATAAATGCCAAAATTCTGTATTTGTCTGTTCTCACACTGCTAATAAAGACATACCTGAGACTGGGTAATTTATAAAGGAAAGGGGTTTAATTGACTCACAGTTCCACATGGCTGGGGAGGCCTCACAATCATGGTGGAAGTCGAATGAGGAGCATAGTCACATCTTACATGGCAACAGGCATGAGGGCGTGTGCAGGGGAACTCCCCTTTATAAAACCATCAGATCTCATGAGACTTATTCAGTATCATGAGAACAGCATGAGAAAATCCCACCTCCATGATTCAATTACCTCCCACTGGGTCCCTCCCACCACACATAGGGATTATGGAAGCTACAATTCAAGATGAGATTTGGGAGGGGACACAACCAAACCGTATCACAAAATATTCATGAATATCATGAAATATATATATAGATAGATAGATATAGATATATAGATAGATAGATAGATAGATATGTAGACCAAGTTGGGTTTATCCCAGCAATGCAGTCAGTTAACATTGAAAATCAATCAATGTAGTTCACCCTATTGATAGGATAAGGGTGAAAAATCATAGAATCTTTTCAATAGATTCAGGAAAAGCGTTTGATAATATTCAGCTCCTATTCATGATAAACACACACACACACACAGAGCAAAGCAGGATGCAAAGGGAACTTCCACAATCTGATAAAAGGTGCAATCTGATAAAAAGCATCCATAAAACTGACATAATATTTACTAGTGAAATGTTGAATTCATTGTCCCTAAGATCAGAAACAGGGCAAAGGATACAAATATCTCAGGTATCCCTCAAAGGAGAATGAGTAAACAAGCTGTTGTTTATTTGTATAATAGAATATTCCTTAGAATGAAATAGGAATAAACTATGGATACACAGAGTACTATGGATGAACTTCAAAAATGTTATGTTGAGTTAAAGAAGCCTTACAAAAAATTATACATTTTATATGATTCCATTTTATGAAGTTTACAACAGGCAAAACTAACGTATTGTACAAAAAATTTTAATAACAGTTGCCTCTGTGGGGATGGGGCAGGAGTGAGGAATAATGGGAAAGAAGCACTAGGGGACTTCCTGGAATGATAGAGGCTTGGATGATACAGTGTATACCCTTGTCAGTCTATGTTCATTTAAGATTTATGCAAATTGTTTGTGTACATTTTGTGTCTAATGAAAAATATTTGTAAAACAATGTAAAACACTAGTTAATTAAATGCAGGCTGAAAGATTTAAAAGGGAATGTCCTCATGTCCTTAATGTATTTTGAATACATTTGAATTACTTCATCAAAAAGTAAGATTAATTGACAGATGGACAGAGGGATAGATAGAGGGAGAGACATATAATAAGTCAATCAGGGTGAAATTTAAATTATAGAATCTGATCTGTGGGTATAAGGCAGTTCACTGTAACACACTTTAACCTATTTTTTATATCTGAAAGTTCCCATAATAAAATGGTGAGTAAAAAGGAAAACACACTTTTGAAGTAATTCATCCATGGCAGCATGAATAAGCGAGGATAAGATCCCAGAGAAAAGGGGAAGTGCAGAGGTGTGAGACTGATCTTCAGCTCCATGTTCCTCTTGAGGCATATGCTGATTTGTAAATGGAAGCTGAGAGGATAAAAACTGGAGATGAAATTTTAGTAATCTTTCTAGGCTTCAGAGACAAAAATTGGATCTAAAGATTCACTGAGGAAGAAGGGCTTTCAATTTGGATTGTTTGATTGCAAATAATCAAATGGCTACTTCTTAGGAGTAAGAGAGAACCAAAAATAGAATCACTTTTGCAATAATAAAAAAGATTTTTCAATCAACTCAATCAATAGGTTTAAGATGCTTTTTTTCTTAGCGTAACTGACAGAAGCAAAGGGAAGATGAAGAAAGAGTACACCATGCTTCAAGTTCTTTGTACAATGCTCCTCCATACAGTATATCCATCATTCAACAATAAATTATGAGGAAATACGTCCAGATGATTGAGAAACAAATGAAAAAAGTCAGACAATAGAAAGAAAACCCAAGAATATCCATATGTTGAAGTTATTAGACACAGACTTTTAAATAACTAATTACTATGTTCAATATCTACATAGCAAAAGGAATAATTTCATGAAAGACTAACAATATATTTAAAAGACTCAAATGTAAATGCTAGAACCAAAAACCTACAACAAACTTAAGAATTCAGGTTAAATGCAACTGAAGAGACTAGTGGGCCAGAAGATAGACTAGTAGAAAATATCTAGGCAGAAATGTGGAGTAAAAAAATAATGGAAAATACATAAAAGAATGTGAGACATATGATACATAAAATGTTATAATACATATATAATTAGCATTCCAGGAAAAATGGAGAGAATAATGGGTCGCTACTCATTATGGTGAAGAGATAATGTGAAGAATTTTTGAAAATTGGTGAGAGATACTAACCCACATTTTCAAGAAGCTCAGCATGCCTGAAACAGGGTAAATAGAAAGAAAACCACACTAAATCTGATGAGTCACAATAAATCTGCTGAAAATAAAGACAAAACCATAAAAAAAAAGTACCAGAGGGAAAAAGACACATTACTCTCAATTGCAACAAGATTAATGACTTTTTAACAGAAATTGTGGAAGGCAAAAGACAAGAGAATATCAAAGTGCAAAAGAAAATAACTGTTAATTTCAAATTCTTTATCCAGTAAAGTGTTCTTTAAAAATATCTGAAATAAAGTTATTTTCAGGTCATTAAAATTTGAGGTAACTTTTATTGGAAGATGTGCACTAAAGGAAATATTACAAAGAGTTATTCCTGTGTAAGAAAAATAATTTAATATGAAAGTATGGAAATGAGAAATAAAGCAACAGAAAGCAACAGAAAGGTTAAATATGTGGCAAATATGCATGAATATGAACTTTACAAAATCACAAAATATATTGTAGAATTAATTAATGACAGAAATAGCACAAAAGGCAGAAATTTGTAAATAGGAAAAGGAGTCTAAGGACCTTTCATTCTTCGGAAGTAATAAAAATACTAATATATAGTAGACTTAAAAAATTCAAAGTAGCATGCTGTAGTCTCTGTGATAACCACAAAATAAATGGTAAAAGAATGTTTATTTAAGATGCTAATGTGGGAGATGAGAAAATATTAATTAATTCCACAGAAGGCCAGAAAAGAGTGAGAATTGAACATGGTACAGATGAAGCACATACAAAACCAATAATACAGTAGTAGAGAATTAACCCCAAATATATTAGTTATGTATATATTAATGGATAAATATAAAGAAATAAAGTAATTAAATAACTCAATTAAAGCATACAAACTGGATTTTTAAAAAGACCACTACATGGTCATTACATAAAGAAAGGTTGAAGGCAAGAGGTTTGTAAAACATATTCCATTAAAACATGAATTTAAAAAGGTGGTACACTATACTAATAACAGGTAAAATCAATAGTAAGACAAATCTCATTACTAGAAATGAAGACTAATAACAATAAGTTTCAATACACTTGATATCTGAATATGCATCTACCTAGTAACATGCATATGTTTTAAATATATGATATAATAGACACACATTCAAGAATAGAAAAACCCCAAATGATAGTGAGGGATTTTAATATACACTTCTCTGTAACTAATAGATCAAGTAGAAAAAAATTAATAACATTATAAAATATTTGTACAACATGATAAATAAAGTTGAACTCACTGATGACAAATATTTAAAATACTGCAACTTCTATGGACTAACCTAAGGTGACTTCAAATTCATATGTTGAATTCCTAACACCCAATGTGATGGTACTTGGAGATGAGGCCTTTGGGAGTTAATTAGGGGCTACGGTTTGAATTTTTCCACCAAAACTCATGTTGAAATTTAATTGCCATTGTAATAGTATTGGGAGGTGGATCCATTAAAAGATGATTAGCTCATGAGAGCTCCTCCCTCAGGGATGGATTAATGCTGTTATCTTGGGAGTGAAATAGTTATCACAGGAATGGATTTCTGGTGAAAAGATAACTTAGGCTTGCTTGCTAGGTGTTGCCCTTCTGCCAGTGAAATGATCCTCACCAGGTACTGGTGCCTGCTCTTGGATTTCCCAGCTTCCAGAATCATAAACCAAATTAACTTCTTGTCTACATAAATTACCAAGTCTGTGATATTTTGTTCTAGCAGCAAAAAGTGGACTGATGGAGACATTATGTTTAGATGACCTTATGAGGGGGTGCCCTTGAAATGGTATTAGTGCCCTTGTAAGAAGAGACAACAGAGACCTTGCACTCCTCTCTCTCTCTCTTGCTCGCTCTCTCACTCTCACTCTCTCTCTTGCTGTCTCACTCTTGCTCTCTCTCTCAGCTGCGTGAGCAAACAAGAACACTCTCCCCAAAACCTGACCATGCTGGCTCCCTGATCTGAGACTTTGAGTCTCCAGAACTGTGAGAAAATAAATTTCTGTTGTTTAAGCCACCCAGTCTATGGTACTTTGTTATGGTGGCCCAAGCTGACTAATATAGAACCTCACAATCATTTTCAAGTGCACAAGTGACAATTAGTAGAACTGACCGCACACTGGTTCATAAAGCAAGCATCAAAATTTTCTACAGTTTAAAATTATACAAAATATTTAATTTGACTACAGTTCAAATTAAAAAATTAAATCGAGTTAAGCTTAAATTGAGTTAAGCTAAGCAATCAAATTCCTAGGTGTTTGGATATTAAGCAATACACTTTTATATAATGCATAAGTTAAAGAATTACAAGGTAAATAACATTTCAAACTGGATGATAATGAAATATGATATAAAAAGACTTGTGACATACAACTAAAACCATGATTAAAGGAAACGGTATGTCCTTGAATGTATATATTGGAAAAAAATAAAAGCTAAAAATTATTCAACTAAATACCATCTCAAAAAATTAGCAAATTGGCCAGGCATAGTGTAATCCAAGCGCTTTGGGAGGCTGAGGTGGGAGGATTGTTTGGACTCAGGAGTTCAAGTTTGCAGTGAGTGATGATCACGTCACAGCATTCCAGTCTGGGTAATAGAGCAAGACTCTGTTCTCATCACACAAAAAAGTTAGCAAATAAAGAACTTGAACGCAAAGAAAACAAAAGTAAGAAAACACTGCACAGAAGAGCAGAAATTAATGAAAGAGAAAACAAACAGCATAGAGGAATTCACAAATGTTAACATTTTTCAAATGTCTTTATAAATGACTAATATAATTGATATTAAATATAATTGATCTTGGCAAAGCTAATCAATAAAAATATAGAAGGCACAAATTAACAATATCAGGAATAAAAAAAGGGGAATCAGAGATCCTAAAGACTTTAAATAAGTATATATAAAAGGATGCTGAGAGCAAAATTATATCATATTTAAAAATGTATATAAAGTGTACAAATTCCTAGAAAACAACCACTAATTCTTAAAAATGACATAAATTACTTTTAAAGAAATTGAGTCTGTAATTAAAATCCTCTTGAAATAAATTCCCTAGCCTAGATAACTTCCCCAATGAATTCTTATAAGTATTTAATGAAGAAATAACATCAGCCTCACACACAGTCTATTAGGGAATAAAATGAGGGAATACATTCCAAATTATTTATGAGGCTAAAATCTGTAAAAGACACTACAAGAAGAGAAAGTTACATACCAGTCTCTCTTATAAATGTAGTTGCAAAATTTTTCATTATTAGCAGGCAAAATCTGAGATACAAGAAAGAATAAAATAATGTTCAATTTGTGTTTATTCCAGGAATGCAAGATTGATTGAACGTTGAAAAAATCAGTTTAATTCAGCACATGAAGAGCACAAAAGAAAGCAAGCATATGATCATCTTAATAGATGCAGAAAAATTATTTGGTGAAATTCAATTCTCATTTATGATAAAACTAGCAAACTCAGCAAATTAAAAACAGAAAAAAATCTCCCAAGTCTGATAAAGTGTATCTACACACACACACACACACACACACACACACAAACACACACAACACCTATAAACCTACAGCAAACATCTTACTTAAGGATGAAGTATTGGGAGCTTTTGTCTTGAGAACAGTAACAAGACAAGGACATCTGCTAACCTAGAGATCCTAGTCAGGATGAAAAGGCAAAATAAATGAAATATCAGTTGGTGCAAAAGTAATTAAAAAAATGGCAAAAACTGCAATTACTTTTGCACCAACTTACATGATAAATTGGTTGAAAAGGAAGAAATAAACTTACCATTATTCATGGATATAAAGCTATCAAAAGAATCTCCTGATAATGTATTTAGAGAGTGAATTTAGTAAGATCACTGCATACAAAGTAATCACACAAAAATCAGCTTTATTAGCAGCAAACGATTAGAAAATTTTAAATCTAAAAATATGCCATTTCAGCAGAATAAAAACATTTTGTATCTAAGGGTAATTTTAATAAAGGAAGTATAGCACCTCTACCTGGAAGAGTACAAAGTATTATTTAAAGAAATCAAAGAAGATAAATAAGAGATACAACATGTTCATAAATTGGAAGACTCAATATCTTAAATATGTCAGTTCTTCCCAAACTGATTTATTCATTCAGTATAATGCCAAAGAAAAATCACAGGAAGGTTTTTGTATGTGTGTGTGCATTGAGGTATGAAATCGATGAGCTGATTCTAAAATATATATTATTAAATTTATTCCGAAAACCACCAAGTTAAGCCAAGCTGATCTTGTAAAATAGCAAAGTTATGTGACTTTCACTATCTGATATTCTGGATCAATATGAAGCTACATTGACTGAGACTGTGGCATTTGCACAAGAATAGGCTAATAGACTAATGGACCAGTGTAAGGAATCCAGAGCAAACACATAGTATGTGGGCACTTATGATTCTGCAGAGAAAGGGGAAAGGGCACATTTTTAAACAAATCGGGTTGAGTAAAGTATATATCCCACATGAAATATTATGAATCCTGATCCTACCTCACCCTATATACAGAAACTAACTATGGGTGAATGGTAAACCTAAATGTAAGAGGTAAAATAATAAAGCATATATAACATATGGGAAAATTTACTTATGACCCTGAGATAGGAACACATTTCTTAAGATAAAATGAAAGCACTAGTCATAAAAAGATTGACAAACTGGACTGTATTAACTTAAAAATGTTTATATAAAGGTACCTACCATTAAGAAAATGAAAGAGTAATTCCCAAAGTGAGAGAAGCTATTTGCAATACATGTTATAAGCTAAGGGCTTGTTTCCAGAGCATATAAATAACTACTACAAATACATTAGAAAAAAGTAAGATGATCCAGCAAAAAAAAGGGGGGTGGGAAATAGACTTGAACCAGCACTTCACTAAATAGAATTATCTAAATATAAAGGTGCTCTACCTCAATAGCCAAAATGGGAATGCAAATTAAAACTACAATGCAATACTCTTGCACCCAAATCAGAATGGCTAAAAATAAAAAGACTGACAATAGCAAGTGTTGATAAAGATGTAGAGCAACTGGAACTGTCATGCACTACTGGTGTGAATATAAATTGGCACAGCATTATTAGAAAACTATTTTATCAGTATTTATTAAAGCTGAACATACACTTATCTTTGACACAGAAATCCCTTCTGAAATATATACTCAACAGAAATATGTTATACTTCCACACAAAAATATGCAAAAAATGTTTGTAGTAGCAATATTTTGGGAACAATCTAAATGCTCTCAACTGTAGAATGAATACATTGTAGTGTATTCATACAATGGAATACTCTACAGCTAATGAGTTAATGAATTACTGCTGCATGCAACAAACTTAGATAAATCTGACTACCAATATGTTGAAACAAAAAAGCCAGGCACCAAAGATTACATAGTATCGAACTTCAAAAAGCCAGGTTTGGTGGCACATGCCTGTAGTGCTAGCTACTCAGGAAGCTGAGGTAGGGTGATCCTTTGAGGCCAGGGCTTTCAGGTTACAGTGCACTTTGATTATGGTAGCCACTGCACTCCAGCCTGCACCACATAGTGAGACCCTATATTATATATAATACATATATATGTGTGTGTATATACAAACACACATACATATATATGTACATATACACACATACATATATACACATATTAAAAACAGAAATATGTATACATATATGTGTGTGTGTATATATATATGCATGCAAAGATATACATACATACAATTTCATTTTTAATAAATTTCTATAAGAAGCCAAACTAGTCTGTGGTTTCTGAAGTTATGACAGTGATTACCTTTGAAGAGGAGAAAAGAGGTGTTTAGAGGGAGGTAGAACAAGGACTTCTCGGGTACTGGTATTCATTTCTTGATCTGGGTGATACTTACATAGGAATGTTTACTTTTTGAAGATTTACCAAGGAATACATTTATTATTGGGGCACTTCCCTGCATGACTATTATACTTCAATAATTTGTTAATAAAAAGAAAATGTTCCTTTAATTAAGTAAAACGAAAGATATGCATATCTGGGAAAACCACTATGTGGTTTGCAAAAGACATAAGTTAGGGAAATATCCGACTTCTAGCAAGTTATGTTCTGCATAGCCCAGAAAGATGCCTATTTTCCCAGAGATATGCATATTTGGGAAAATCACTATACGGTTTGCAAAAAGCATACATTTGGGAAATCTTGAATTTCTAACAATTTATGTTCTACATAGCCCATGTTTTTTTCTGCATCTTTTTGGTGTCCAGTTAGGCTGGGGACAAAGAGAGCCTGTCCTGACTAGTTATCTCCTACTCCTCACGTGTTGTTGCCCTTAGGGCCATATCACAGTTTAGAAAGCATCTTGTCCAAACCCTCACTTCACAAGCAGGGGAAGTTTCAAATGATGTTACATGTCTCCCATCTCCAAGTCTAGCCTTCATTCCAGCTGACTTCCAATAAAGCTTGGTTTTAGCATATACCCCCATCCTGCTCCCACAAAATACCTCCCACACTCCCTCTTGGATGACCTCTATCCTGAAATGGGCTAATAGATGTGAGAGAACATAAGATGATCTAAAAAAAAAAGGAGGAAAACAAAGGGAAAACAACAGCTGTAGAACCAAACAAACTTGTTTTGCATCTCAACATTTTTAAGCCAGTTTCCAGCTGGAGAACTTGGGCAAGATCTTTAATAGCATGTAATTGCTTCTCTGAGCCGATGTTTCCTCATCTGTAAAATAAATTGCTGTGATGATTAAATAGGATAAAAGTTGTGAGGCCCTTGGTAGTGTGCCTACAATGTGGGCACCACAAAGCTATGAGCTCTGCAATGTCTTAATATTTAATTGCTTCAGCAGAAGGATTAGGAGGGAAGAGGTGATCTCAAGGTACATTGTGTGTCTCAGACACAGTGTAATTATTCACCACACAGCAGGCAGATGACATCATCCTGTGATGGGAAGGGCAAAGTTGGCTTTCTTGAGGACTTCTTTAATATATCCTTTATGGAGCCTGTAGTTGAAAAATGTTTGTTGAATTAAGTTCATGCAAAGGCATTGTCTCCAGAAGTCCCCTGTTAAAAAGATATCAACTCATACGGTCAGCTCATTTGTGCTCATTAACACATATCAGTTTATCAGATTGGCTAGGGCAGGAAAGGAAGGTATGGGCTGTTGAAAAGAGGTGGTTATCCTGATTAGAGATGCCTGTCTGGATGATGTGCCCCAAGAGCCGTATGTGAGCAGGAGAGAGAGTTTTGCCTAACAGCGAAGAACACAAATTCTGGAGTGATACTTTGGGTTCAAATCCCTTTAGCAGCTATGCAAATTTAGAGGAATTACTGAACTTTTCTGTGCCTCAGTTTCCACATCTATAAAATAAATGATGATGATAATATTAGTATCTGTTTTATAAGGTTTTGTGAGTATTGAATGAGTTAGTATGTTAAAGTACTTTGAAACAGCACCTGCCATAAAATGAGTGCTTCACGAATTGCAGTTATTACTATGTTGAAGAACTAGGATGGGTGAAGGGAATGTCAGGGAGGAGGGTATAGGGACTGTTCTAAGCAATATCTATGAGAATTGTGTTTTCTTCTATTTCTGGTTCCTTACTTAAATAGTGCTCTTGAATAAAATTGTTCAAAATCATGTTAGTGTTTAGCCCAAATCCGTTGCACCATTGATAACTGTTTCATCTGATATGTCATTCAGGGTTTAGAAAAGTAATCCAGTAAAATGGAAGGAGCCCAGGACTAGGGGTCGGAAGACAGAGGTTTTAAAATTGTCTCCATCATGGATACAACATGTAATACTTATTAAGCCACTTTCCTTGTGTGAGATTCATTTTTTTATCAGCAAGATTAGGGCACTATCTAGATAATCTGTGAATTCCTTCAGGTTCTAAAATCCTACAGTCCTTTTTAATTTGCCAGTTGGTTTCAGGTTCTGAGATGAAGAACGTGTTGGAGACATGCTGTGACTACATGATATTGCCAGCTGACCTCAGGAGACATCTTTCCTGTTCTTTGTCCTGTGATCTTGAGTGAATAATTAGAACTTTCTGATCTCTAGACAAACAGATAGTGAGGGGGGTTTTCACAGGTGTGTCTATGGGGCAATAAATAGATTCCAAATTTTTCTACTTGTGGTCTCCGTGGGAGAATAGGCAGAGTCAAGAGGACATGAGGCACTTTCTAAATTCAAACCTTCTGGCTCTACTAAACCACTAAGTGAATTATCATTTATGATCTTAGACAATTGTTTATAACCTTTGAAATATCATGAAAAATGGATTAAATACTGGCTATGGCCAAATGTTTTAGTTTTCAAAACAGGAAAGAAAGATGACTTTGGGATACTATAGATTAAATGGAATATTCTAGAATTCAATATTAAATATTATTTAATATTCTAGAATATTATAAAACATTTGAATATTAGAATATCTAGTATCTATAAAATATTTAAATATGCTGAGGCCATTTATAATGAGAAAAAGTTGCAAATACTACTAATTTATGTCTATATTTTAGAATAGATCATTGAATTGGTGATTCTGAATTTTTAAACTGGAAAGTGACGGTCTCTAGGGTCTAGGAAGCATTCACTGAGAACATGTCACAGAAGCTGGACTGGCCAATAGGGAACTTGACCGTCTCAGTAGGTTGAAGTCAACCTGTAGTCAGGTCACAAGGGAAATTTACAGAGAGCTGCATCCACGTTCCACACTTTTCATCAATGACTTGGAAGAAGACAAGAGTTCATGCTTTCCAAACTTGTAGATTACTCCATTCTTGGAATATTTGTTCATATAATGAATGATAGAAATAACATTCAGAAGAAGTTGGAGATTTGTAAAGCTGGGTAAAAGTTAGCAATATCAAATTAAAAATGAAAGAAAAAAGACCATGCGGCCAGATTAAGGATGCAGCGATGTGGCTTAACAGTGAGCGGTTCTGCAGGAGTGAGCAGAGGTTCAGTGGAATGCAGACAGTGGCAAAGACGGAGAGGCTTCTGTGCAGAAGCAAATGCAACCTGAGACTGCACTGGAAGAAATCTAGATTCCATTTGGAGAAAGTGAATCTCGGGGAACTGCACTGGTCAGATGTGTTGGAGGTAGGGAGAGATGGAATTGGCAGAGGTCCTTAAAGCCTTCAGCCTCTCACAACCAGTGAACGAAAGGGTCCCCGTGAGTCTCAGGGCAGAGTTTCACTTTCCTGTCTTGGCTATGAGTGCAAGGAGCTTCCTTTTCTCTGTACTGGACAGTTTATCTTGTACATAATTATACCCAGAGCACCAACCCATTAGAATGATAAATAAACACCACTGAAATTAGCCCAATTTATTGAGTAGTTCCTTTAAAAGCATTTTAGCAGCAGCTGAAAAAAAGCTGTGGAAGCAAGCTGCTTTATTACCCAAGAGACATGCTCGAGGGTCTTTTTACACTCGCAGGATGAAGCTCTTTTACTCTTCTCTTTCCTCTCCCATTGTTGATCTTCATTTGCCCTTCTGTACCCTTACAGTGCTCAAATCCAGCAATTTTTTTTTTTTTTTGAGAAGGAGTCTCGCTCTTTCACCCAGGCTGGAGTGCAGTGGCGCGATCTTGGCTCACTGCAGGCTCTGCCCCCCAGGGTTCAAGCCCTTCTCCTGCCTCAGCCTCCCGCGTAGCTGGGACTACAGGCTCCTGCCACCTCGCCCGGCTAATTTTTTTTTTTTTTGTATTTTTAGTAGAGACGGGTTTTCACCGTGTTAGCCAGGATGGTCTCGATCTCCTGACCTTGTGATCCACCGTCTCGGCCTCCCAAAGTGCTGGGATTACAGGTGTGAGCCACCGCGCCCGGCCGCAAATTTTATACAATAGGTAGTTAATAGATGTTTGAGTGATTTAATGGATTGGCTGCCAGTTCTGTGTTTTCATAGCTTTTGGATGCTTGGTTATCATAAATGTTTGAGCTGAAGTTCCAGGTACCCGTGCAGGTCAATGAGCCATATAATTGGTCCTAGGATCTTGGTAGATGATCACACCGCATACAACATGACATCCTCTGTCAGAAGATGACAGGCAGTCAGGTGTGGCTCTTTCTCTGGAGTCATTGGTTCATAGTTCCAATGAGGTATCTATTATGCAGTACTTTAACTCATCCATTTGTATTTGCCTGGTCCCTACCAGACAGCAAGAGATTTTGCTGGACCAGGTTATAACCATCTTTGTGGCATCAATGCCTATCATCAGCTTGACACATACAAGGTGCTTGACAAATGCTGAGTGAGGGAACGAAAAGCTTTAAGAAAAAAAATCAAGTTAAGTGGGTCTTCTTGAAATAGGAACATTCTCTGCTCTGCCGTCTGTAGAAGACAGGTTTTTGCTCCCAGTGGTGGAGAAGCCCCCTCTGATCCAGTAGATGAGACCCACCTTGACTCACCTCTTAAGTAGTCCCCAGTATCCATTTTCAGGACTTGGTCTTGACATTCAGAATTGGACACACCAGACAGTTAGCAGAAGGTACATGTTTTTCTTCCAAGAATACTGTAATGAGAAAGAGAAGCTATAGCTGACTTTTCTAAGAATTAATTAAATTATCCAACAGCTAACATGGCCACCAAGATTCCCCACATATCTTCCGGGAGTTTCTGATGCCATTCCTTTCTTCCCTCAGTGTGGTTTCAGTTCAAGTACAAGGGAAACCAATGGCATTGTGCCGGCATTTACAAAAAAGGTCTGGCCAATGACCTTCCCTTGAGTCTGACTTGACTGGCATTTATCTGTTCTGAGAGATTAAAAGGGCATTGGGAGTCTTTTTGGGATGCCCCATGCCTTTGAGGTGAGGGCAACCTCTACCCCCGAACCTGTGGCTTCCTCACTGTTCCACAATGCCCCAAACCTCTGCAGTCATTTGGTAAGTGGAATCCCTGAGTCTCTGCCTTCTCTGGTCCATTCTTCACACAGCCACCTACAATCACATGCCTTTAAAAAGGACCACTTGCCACTGGAGGCCTGTAAGATGAAATCCAGATCCTTAGCACATATGTCCAGCCTTTTAGTCTCTGGGTCCAATCCACCTTTTCTCTCCTCTCCTAACCCTCCCCCATAAGACAACACCTTACACACACAACTTTTTCACTGGGATCTTCCCATGCCTGTGCTTTTGCTTCATCTGTTCCCTCTGCCTAGGATTCTCTTTGCATGTTAAACCTCTACAGAACCTGAAATTGCAGAGGTTTCCCCATACACCTGAGAGAAGGTCAAGTCATCACACTTGTAGGAAGTACCTAGTGTAACCAAAAGTGCTTCAACTGTGATTCAGCTTGTTGGACCTTTACACAAATTGAGGCTTTTTTTTCATGTGAGTGGGACTAAGATGCCTGTTTTATCATCAGTAAAGGGAGGTGACTTGCTGTTCTGGGCTGAAATGTGTCTCCCCCAAATTTATATGTTGAAGTCCTAACCCATAGTAGTTCAGAAAGTGACTGCATTTGGAGAAAGTGCCTTAAAGAGGTGACTAAGTTAAAATGAGCCCTTAGAATGGTCCCTAATCCAGTCTAACTAGTGTCCTTAGAAGAAGAGGAAATTTGAACTCACAGAGAGACACGACGGACGCATGCACATGGAGAAAAAAGGCCACGTGAGGATACAGCGAGAAGGAGGCCATCTGCAAGCCAAGGAGAGAGGCCTCAGAAGAGATGAAACCCGCTGACACCTTGCACTTCAGCTTCTCCCCTGCAGAATTGTGAGAAATAAATTTCTATTGTCTAAGTCACACAGTCTACGGTGTGTTGTTATGGCTGTCCTAGCAAATGAATACTCTAGCAAGAGGGAAAATTTTATTCATCTTTTTTTTTTTTTTTTTTTGAGACAGAGTCTCGCTGTCGCCCAGGCTGGAGTGCAGTGGCGCGATCTCGGCTCACTGCAGGCTCCGCCCCCCGGGGTTCACACCATTCTCCTGCCTCAGCCTCCCAAGTAGCTGGGACTACAGGTGCCCGCCACCTCGCCCAGCTACTTTTTTATATTTTTAGTAGAGACGGGGTTTCACTGTGTTAGCCAGGATGGTCTCGATCTCCTGACCTCATGATCCGCCCCCCTCGGCCTCCCAAAGTGCTGGGATTACAGGCCTGAGCCACCGCGCCTGGCTATTCATCTTTAAGTTCTTAGCACTTGGAGTTTCTTGGAAGAGAAGATAATCAATAAATGTGTATTCGATGACACAGGGTATCTGGGACTGGCATCATCCAAGGGGAGTTGGATGTAGGTACCACATTCTGAGTAAAAGGAGGCATCTAGCCATAGAGGAGATCTAGGAAATTCCTGAGAGTGTAGGGCACTAATAAAATCCTAGGGGGTTCAAGGCATTGCTGTGCATCCCCACCAGCCTGGCATATCCTGAGCTACCCTCTGAAGAGCTCCCTTCTCTCCTGAAGTTCTCCCTATCACGTTGAGGTGACAGTGAGTTTCAGGAGTTTGGGCTTGGTTTTCCTTTATCATGAAGAAGTTAGAGGTGGTCTCCTTTTTTTCATGTCAAATTTATTAGTATAACCCCCACCCCACATACCGTCTTCTACCCCTTAAAATAGGACATTCTTCTCTAGTGAAATAACACGCCAGCAACAAAGACAAATGGAGAGCAGCAAGAAAAAGAACTGAGGTGGGGGGCGGGTGGTGGCTGTGAATTGTTTTCTCTCTTTCCCATATAAATATAGTAATAGAATGTTCGAATGCATAGTAGTGCTTTGGGTAAAGATCCCAGCCCATTTTTAGGGGAAGGGTGAGGACTCTGCTGCTTTTTCCTTAGCCAACTTCTACTAGAGGGAAAATTTATCTTGGAGTCAAATTATGCCCAGGGTGAACTTTTCCTTCTCTTTCTTCTCAAGTCACAACATTTTCAGATTGTTTTCTGGGGTTAACTTTCCCGTTTCACACTACCTGCTGTAATGTTCCTTCACCTACATCTTTATCCCATTTTCATGTGCGTAATCTTGTGAGTTCCTCTAATTTATACTCCTGAGTATTTTTGAAATATATTCACAGAGCTTTTGTTTTAAGGTATCATTGTCTAGCTTAGTATCTGATGCCCAATAGGGTTCTATAAATGTTTGTGTACCATATTAATGAAAGACGGATATTAAGCTTCTCTTCCCTACACCCACCCTGTTCATACGTGCGCGCACACACACACACACACACACACCCCTTGACTAGCTCTCTGTACACATCCTTGGTTGACTGTGGCCGAAGAGCCTGCCAACCTGGCTCCGTCTATAACTTTAAGACACAGGGGAAAACAGTGAATTGTGATGCTCCCAGGGAGGGTCAAACACTGAATGATAGAACTGGAGAGGAATTAAGGCCATTCTCCACTACTGGCAGAGCCAGAATGGAATATGGAATCAAGGCCTCTTGACTTCAGTTCTGTTTAAGCACTGGCAGCCCAGCCATCATTTGAGGCTGCCTGCTTTGGGAGGCTGGTTTGCTAGCTTGCTCAGTGATTCCAAGATCTATTTAATACGCTTTGAATAAATTCTACAAAGAGTTGGGGGAAGAGGAAATACAGAGGTAGAGTAGACCACAGGGAAGATGGTAACAATGACTGGCCCTCCTAAAGCTCTGTCGGGCAGCCTGGCTGGGGAACTTCTCTCAAATAGCCTCCTTCCCTGTGCACATACACGCATGTGTGCACACAAGTAATTCTCCGTTCTTTACTCTTTCCTTGATAGCACACCAGGCTCAATGGGCTGCCAAACTTTCACTTGTCTGACAGGGTGTTTTCACTCACATTTGTCTTTATGCAGGGTCTCATGCTCTGTGCTGCTAATTCTTTGTCAGTTGTATCAGAACTGCCCCTTCTCAGTTCTTGTCATGTCAATTGCTCCTATTCCAGGAAAAAAAAAATTATCAGCACAAGAAATGAATGGCAGCATGCCAAGTATTGCCAGAGGCTAATGGGGAAGAGATTATTTTAAGGGGAAGGGGCCCTCTTAGAATCTACCACAGGTGTTTCCTGTATTTTAAGCTGGCTCTGCTGGGCACACTGGGCAGTAGGCAGCCTGCTGCAGAATTTCCATCTTGCTAAGAGTTCAGAGAGAAGACTGATTAGACCTACATCTTTAGCATGGCAAAAGGAACATCCCATCTGCTTTGGAAAACACATTCTCTTCTAGATCTATGCAGTTGCAACATTTAAGTATGCATCAATTTGATCATTTCATATTCAGTCAATAACTCATTTAGATTCTGGTTTGTGGTTTCTTAGTGTGCAATTCTTCAAGAGAGTAAGACTGTACCTCTACTTCTCTTTAAGGGTATTGAGACTAATTATCTCAACCCTTCATGAGCTCTCTGGAGTTGATGACAGCCTGTCTTCTAAAGTAAATTGGACAATGCAGCTGATGAATGAAGCAACATTAATTAATGAACAGAGAATGAATAACTTGTGGTAATTCATTCATTCAGCATATATTTACTTGCAAAGCATCTTTGCTTTGTTTTTCTCAAGGAGACTCTGCCATATCCTGTGAAATATAGAAAAGTAAAAATGTGTTATTTTTAGAAATAATGGGCTAGAGAAGCAAGACCAAAAATTAGTCTCCCAATTTTAAGTGTCCTAAGTCAGAGCATGTCATATGTGACGTAGCACGGACATTATATTCCACCTTTATTTTTTGTCACCTTCTTCCATGGGCCCAGGAAGCCCTGCTATTGTTTTGTGTGGCTAATACAGGGATTCTTAAGTTTCCTCCAAATTCATATGTGTCTCAAGCATTAGTTTTAGAATGGATTACTTGGGAACCATTGATTTTGTGGAAAAGCTCAGGCTTTTGAATCAGTAAGACCTGGATTTCAATTTTCTAGTTTGGGCCAATTAGCTTATGTCTGTTAGTCCTGTTTTCCTCATCTATGAAATGGGGATAATTGCACTCACCTTGAAGGGTTGTAAATAGATGTGTGTGCTTTATGCAACCACAAAGAATGGAATGGAGATATAAAAAATGATTCAAAGAATAAATATACCTCCCTTACAGCAAGTGATAAAAGAGCCCTTCTTGAGAAGCATTTTTGGTTAGGGAAAGACTCAGGCCTGTTGTCTACATAGCTTGAGCTTCTCTGTTTTATGCTTAATTGGAACTCAAAAGGAAACGCTGAAGGACTGCACATCCTAGCCAAAGACAACTGTGCACTAACCTCAGTAATCTTCCCCAAATATCCGGCAATTTCCCAGGCTCTCCGGTGAAAGCCTGCTTGGTTTGCGTTAATTTAATCAGCCATGCAAAGGAAACAAAGGTGTTGCCTTTGGCTTTGGGGAATTTGTGTTTTGCTGTTTTTAGAAGGGAATACTACCTAATGGAATAATATCAGGGACCGATCATGTAACATTAGACCTGGAAGAGGCCTTGGAGAAAATCCAGTTTCAGCTCAGACCAGACTTTAAAGAACAGGAGACTAAGACTCAGAGATGGAAGGTACCTTGATCAGAGCTACACCAATGTTGTAGTTGGTGACACATCACAGGCAACAACCCAGATTTCTAGTTCAAGCTCTATCCTGTATATGTTGCTGCCTTATCTTTTTGGTTCTGGCATGGCAGTTCTGTGGTCTTTGGAATCCAATATGGTGTGAGGTTTGTATTCATCATTTATTTTTAAACGGGTGATTTTTCCTATTACTCTTATTTTAGCCACTGTTGCTTCAGGGTCACATTGAAAGATAGAGATGAGTGAATGGAACCTGTGAATCCAGTTCTCAGTCTGTCATCTGGCTACCTGCAGTGGCCTGAATTAACTGCACAGTGGACAACGGTGGGCTTTACTTGGTGCTAGCAAATAGTGATCCTTTTTCCTCACTCCCGTGCCTGGGAGAGTGAGCAGTCCATGCCTCTCATTTGATAGGGGCTCCGTGACATCTTGCTAAAAGATACAAAGGAAGAATGAATGAATAAATGAGTAAGTGAATGAATGAATTCCCATCTATTAGAGTTCCACTCCATTTTCTTTACCCTTACTTCTTTTTTTTTTTTTTTCCACAGTACCTAGAATCACAGGTTTTTAGAACTAGAAAAGAAACTTTCTAGATTACAGGTTTGGAGAGAACAAGTGCCTGGTCCGTGGGAGCAGAGAGACTCAGTGTCAGGGCTGGGCCTGTGTTCCTGGTCCAGGAACTGTTTTTTTTCTATGACTTTATTTCTCCTGTTCTGGTGTCCTCCCCAGGAAACATTTTCTACCTTAGCTGGAAAATATGTTCTAGGAGCCACTTCACAAGCTCACAGTAAGGTATGCTCCAGGGTGGCATCTTCATCAGAAAAAGCTTAAATAGCTAGAAGAAAGGCAAGTGTGCAAAGCACAGATGATCTCCTTTACTGAGAGACAAACATCTGCCTATTCCTCTAACCAGAAGGGCCACCCCAGCCCAGCTGGGACACATGGTGAGTAGACTCCCTCAGAGTGGCTGAGGACTGGAGCCAAGGAATGAGGTGAAAAGCATCAGCAGCATTCCTCGGTGCATGGCACATTCCAGTTTACTGCTTACTTTATATGATCCTCACAGGTCTGTAAGGTTGGCGGGGTAATACATTTCCCATTCTTAAAGATGTGGAAACTGAGACTCAGAAGCTAGAACGACTTGGCCAAAGTCTCGTAGTTACTGCGATGGAGTGGGGACTGGGGTCTGATTGATGGGCTTAGGATGAGATCGTAAAGTGGATGCATATTTTCATTTTCCAAAGCTGACATCACACAGAACAGCCACTGCTTTTCACTTTTCACACATTCCTTAACACCATAGTGTGTGAGAGAATTCGAGTTAGAGAATTGTGATTCTAATACTGACGCAATCAGTTTTTTTCCTAAGACTCTCAAGAAGAGGCCATAAAAATGGCAGCATTTGCAATAACAAGACAACCCGAAATATAATCTTTTGTATAAGATAAAATGTTTTCTCTACTTCATAGCAGTCCAGAGGCGAGCGGCTCAGAAGAGCAGGGAAGCTTTGCTCCTTGAGGTCGTAGAGGGGCCCAGATTTCTTTCACGTTGTGTCTCCCTCATTCCCTCAGGTGTTGTCCTCCTCTGCATGATAGAAACTTGGTATTGAATAAGTCTCTCTTTTAAATAAGAAGTGAAGACAAGCAGTTGCCTTTAACCAACTGACATAGAAATTGCACCTCTCTTGTTCTTGCATTCCATTGGCAAGAACTTCGAGTCACGGGCTATGTCTATCTGCAAATCCTGAGAAATACAGTCTGTAACTATGTGGGAATGTGTCCAGCTAATTTTTGTGTGTGTGCTGAGAGGGGGTGGTGGGATAGTGGTGTTGATTATACAACTAAAAGACAGAAAGAACGTAAATCCTAGGGAACAGTTAGCAGTCTCTAGCACAATGGTTGAAAAACAGGTACTGCTCTGAGCCTAATAAGAAAAACAAGAATAGTGTAACTTCATTGATCACATACTGAAGGCCAAATGCTGTGCTAAGTAGTTTATGAATACTGATTTCATTTAATGCTCAAAATAACCCTGTAACTGGCATACTATTATTAGTCCTGGTTTACACATAGGAAAACTGAGGCTTGGCTCACACAGCTAGTAAGTGACAGAATCAGGACTGGTATTCCAATCTAGCTAACTCCAAAGCCCACAGTCTTAATTTTCATACTATGTTTACTTATTATTTAAAATCTGAATTCAAAACTAATAATTCCTGTTTAACAGGATGGCTTGGGTAACCTAAAAAACTCAAAGAAAATATCCATTGGGCCAGACACGGTGGCTCACGCCTGTAATCCCAGCACTTTGGGAGGCCGAGGCGGGCGGATCACAAGGTCAGGAGATCGAGACCATCCTGGCTAACACGGTGAAACCCTGTCTCTACTAAAAATACAAAAAAATTAGCCGGGCGCAGTGGCAGGCGCCTGTAGTCCCAGCTACTTGGGAGGCTGAGACAGGAGAATGGTGTGAACCTGGGAGGCAGAGCTTGCAGTGAGCCAAGATCGCGCCACTGCACTCCAGCCTGGGTGACAGAGCGAGACTCCGTCTCAAAAAAAAAAAAAAAGAAAATATCCATTAACTGCTGTTCTTCCACGGTTAAATAGACTTAATATAGAAAAGGAATCAGAATTGCTGTCCCACTGACTAAACCCATGCAATCCAAAATGGCATTTATAGACAGTTCATTCATTTACTCATTTATTCATAAAGCAAAACAATATTTGGCACCTTCGAGGTGGCAGGTCCTAGGCTAATCATTGCGTATTCAGTGCTGAGCAGAATAGACATGGTCTTTGTCCTCAAGGAGATTATAAACTAGAGAGGAAGTTGGACATTAAATATCTAACAACAACTACTACTACTGCTAATAATAATAATAATCCCACAACTACACATTATGGTAATTGCTATATGGAAAAATCCATCTAAGGAAACAATTGAAAAAGGCACTTCTTTTAAATTGAGTGATCTGGGAAGACTTTTCAGAAGAAGTAGGGCTCCAGGGAACAAAGTTTCACAACCACTGTTTCTGAGTTATTTTTGTATACTAAATATTTTAAAATGTGCCTTTATTAAAATTTGTGTATAATTTAGATGTCATAACTAGTACAGATCGTATTTCTTCTCAGTGAGTTGAAAGTAGTGCTATTAAAATGATGTTAAAAATATATTTTTAAAAAAGAAGTAGCATCTTAGCTGTGCTATAAAATATGAAAAAGAGGCATGAAAAGAGTGTGGGAGAAGGTCTCCAGGCAGAGGGCACAGCCTCTGCAAAGGCCTTGGGGCAGGAGGGGCTTGGCATGTGCAAGGCATCATAAAGAGAGAGACCAGCTGGAGTTTAGTGGGTGGAGGAAGCCAGGAGGAGCTGAGGATTTTTGAAAGGCAGAGGTAAGCCGCCTAGGGCCTTGGAGGCTTTATGAAGGAGTTTCATTTTTATCTCACAGCAATGGGACATTTTCAGGAGTGAAACCATCCATTTATCTTTTAGTAGGATCTCTCTTGTTGATGTATGGAAAGGAGATAGGGGAAACGTGAGGGTGAAAAGGAAATAAAAGTTAGGGATCTGTTGGCAATAGTTCAAGAAGAAATGATGGTGGCTTGAATTAGGGAAAAGGATCAGTTTAAAGTGATGGATTGGGCTGGGGTCGGTGGCTCATGCCTGTGATAATCCCAGCACTTTGGGAGGCCGAGGCAGGCAGATCACTTGAGGTTAGGAGTTCGAGACCAGCCTGGCCAACATGGTGAAACCTCATCTCTAATAAAAATACAAAATTTAGGTGGGTTTGGTGATGCATGCCTGTAATTCCAGCTACTTGGGAGGCTGAGGCAGGAGAATGCCTTGAACCTGGGAGGCTGAGGTTGCAGTGAGCCAAGATCATAACATTGCACTCCAGCCTGGGTGACAGAGCGAGACTCTGTCCCCCAAAAATTAAAAACAAATTAATAAAAAAAGAGTAATGAATCAAGGTGATAAGCAAGGGGCTTAGTGAAGATTTCAACAAGTACAGTGGCTAGAAGACAACAGATTTAGGCTGGGCCTGCTCTGGGTGAACATTCTACTCACATCTTGCAAGCGCTCAATGGCAAATCCTACATGAGGTGGTGGATCCTTGGGTTAGAGTCAGTTCATCAGATCAACCCAGGGATGCTGTGGACAGAGCACCTCAAACTGCACCTATCAAGAGCAGTTGCTGGCTGGGCGCGGTGGCTCACGCTTGTAATCCCAGCACTTTGGGAGGCCGAGGCGGGCGGATCACAAGGTCAGGAGATCGAGACCACGGTGAAACACCGTCTCTACTAAAAATACAAAAAAATTAGCCAGGCGTGGTGGCGGGCGCCTGTAGTCCCAGCTACTTGGAGAGGCTGAGGCAGGAGAATGGCGTGAACCCGGGAGGTGGAGCTTGCAGTGAGCCGAGATTGCGCCACTGCACTCCAGTCTGGGCGACAGAGCGAGACTCTGTCTCAAAAAAGAAAAAAAAAAAAAGAGCAGTTGCTAAATCAGGGGAGAGTGATAGTGTCCCCGTGGGAACCAGTGTTAAAGAAAACAAGCTAGAAACTACTTTGATGTCATCTGCTTAATCATGAAAGCTAACATGAGCATTTTTTCTATTTCATAATATATGTATGTATATGAGTATATTACATCATGTATCAATCTAACATAATATTACCATTGTTAATATGAAATTATCTCAAATTACTTATAATCAAGTAAAATTGACCATCCAAGAAGAAGTATCTCATGTATACTATGGCTTCATGCACCTCCTGGCACAAAGCCAAACATTCAAAGATGTGTATGTCCCCTTTTCTGGGAAATATTGTCAATAAATGAAAATTCAAATAGGAATGAGTAGATCGAGCTCCACCATCATCTCAGATCTTGGATGAGACAGTTTTCCTCTTCCTGACATGTTGGTAATACTGCCCCATCTATCAAGCCCACAGTGACCACTGATTCAGTGCCCACCAATACCGCACATTATTTTACTGGTCATCTGGGTAGGCATTGTCTGTCTCAACAGGAACCACGGTACCTTTCTGCTTCTAAGCTGTCATTACGTGTGCAGAACAAATTAAGCTAAGCAGTTAACAGCAAAGCTATGATAATATGGTGTGTTCCTGGAACTGACCCAGGACACACATGCACAGGCAAACAGACACGTGCAGGATTCTTGTCTGAGGAGGAAGCTGCCTCCCCATTCCTGGGGTCCAATTCGTAGAAGGGGGGACGGGAGGCCTGGCTGGGAGGTGACCTTCATTAGCTCTGAACCAGCACTTCTTCCTCTTTCTTTCCGTCCTTAGAGATTTATTTATTCATTTGCCTTGGCGTAGTTAATGGGGACTCAGGTTGGAAATGGCGGGTGGCCAGCAGGCTGCCGTAGAAGGAGGGTGTTATATATTGCTTCCTGAAGGGCGACATCTGGGGGAGGGGACGACGGAGGGAGGGTGGAGGGAAGAAGATGGGCGCTGAGTCGGCTCTAATTGAATACCCAGTGAGCAAGATGGATGACCCCTGGTCCCCCACTCCTGAGAGCAATTAGAACATGAAGTAGCAGGAAGAAACAGGAGGAAGAAGGCTGGGTGGGGAAGGAGACCAGGAGTCAGGGAGACAAGACCCAGTTGGTGTTCAAATGTCAGAGTCAGGCAGATAAGCCAGGCAGCAACAGTGGGACTGGTTTGTTGGCAGGGGAGGGGTGCCTCACCTGCCTAACAGCAGACACACCTGGACGGCAGGGTGGCTGGGTGCTATTGGAAAGGCCCTGTGTTTTCATGTTTGATGATGCATTCAATTCATTATTTAGGTTTAGGATTTTGAGTCCTCTGTGGAAGGCAATATTTTAGGCTGTTGCCATTGTTTTGTACCACAGTGTGAATGAACTGTGGGGAGTGGAGAGGGAGGGTGTTGGGAGCTAGTTAATACCGGGGAAAAGCAAGTCAGGGGATAGGAAAGGGAGGCGTAAGAAGGAGTGAAGGGATCAAGGACCCTGAAAACAGATCATTTTATCATCCTAATCCTGGTGCTCTGTGGCTGAATCTGAATGGCTCAGTGCCCTAACAGAAACAGACGTGATGCAGGAAGGATGCTCAAGGGAGGTGGAGGGTGGGGTCGAATGGGCATGGGTGGGGGGCAGGGCTAAAGATTTGGGGTCAGTATGTAGAAGGCTGGTTCTGGGATAAGGAAGTACCTAAAGTACAGGTTTTTAAAGGAAAATTGATGGAAATTTGATTCACAAGAAAAATGGGTGGGCAAAATGCGAAGGGTCTTCCATGTTTGTTGTGAAGTTGGGATGTGATTTTATAGACCTCCAGGAAGAACCACCAGAGCATTTTGTGCAGGAGGGAAGAGAAGAGGAAGTTGAGAGGGAGGGTGAAGAAAGCCAGCATTTCTTCCATGCCTGCTGTATACCAGCGTTTCATCAAAGCCTGCCATCAACCAGACTCTGGGCCTCACCACATCTGCTCTCCAGAACCCCCTGGGAAGGATGGTCTTACACCCTCCTTTCTTTAGGCAAGAAGAGGCCGTGGGGCTATACAGCTTGCCCAAGGACATTCTGTTGAAAGGTGGTAGAGGTGAGATTCAAACCCAGGTCTCTGTGACTCCAAAACTTGTGTTTTTCTGTGACAACAGTTGGGGTGTTTTAGTAATACAGAAATTGTCTGCCAATAGGTCATATTTTCTTAATGAGTGTATTAGTGTCCCATGGCTTCCATAGTGAATGACCACAAACTCAGTGGTTTAAAATGACAAAATATATTCTCTTACAGTTCTAGAGGCCAGAAGTCTGAAATCAAGGTTTCCTGCTTCTGCTTTTTCCAGCTTCTGGTGGCTTCAGGAACTCCTTGATTAGTGGCAGCATAACACCAGTCTCTGCCCCTGTCTTCACATGACCATACCTTGTGGCCCTGCTGCTTTCTTCTCTCGTAAGGACACCTGCCAAAGGAATTGAGGCCCATCCTAATCCAGGATGGTCTCACCCTCACATCCTTAACCTTAATGTGTCTATAAAGACCCTTTTGGTAAATAAAGCCACATTCACAGGGACTGAGTTTACATATCTTATAGGGGCCACCATTCAGCTACAGCGAGCTTGGTGAAAATTACTTGGAAACCGGATGCTCTGAGCCATGCTCCCTCCTGTCACTCGCAGAGTTCTTATGCTATGTGGCCAAGGCATCTTCTACTGCTCCACCATCCATGCTTCTATTGTCTTCTTGTAACTTGTTGTCTTCTCATGAGCTTATTTTCAAGGGAAGGAGAAAGAAGGGATGGTGCTTGTCCTCTATAATGGAGAAATGAGATCCCACATCTGAAGAGTTATCTTGTGGATTCACAGTAATATTGGAATTGGACTTCTAGTTGGTGATTCAGAGGTTCCAGCAGTGTGGAACTAGACTTCCAGAGGTTCACAGTAATACTGGAACTAGACTTCCAGCTGGTGGTCCAAAGTTTCCAGTGGTGTGTGTGTTGGGAAAGTGCAGATGAGGGAGGTTGGTGATTTCCTTAACATCTGAAACAGCTCCTGGTCCCAGACTATCTAGAAGAGTCATAGCAACTTTTCTCCTGACTGTCAAGACCAATTTCCTGTTACCCAAATTTTGACCCTGCACCCAGTGGTAAGAGACCTTTAACTTAAAAGACCTTTAGCAAATGTCTACAGTCACATGTCTGCAAGGGAAGAAGAATATTTGAATAAACTTGGCCAATAAGAAAATTTTGGTTACTGGCCTTAAGAGAGTGAAGGGGGCAACTCTCTCGTATTCCGGGTGTCCCTGGCTGACTAGTGCAACAGTTGTGAATGCTGAGCTGCTGAGGCCTGAAGATTGGCCTTGCCAGCCACCTTCAGGGCTCACCAGTTCTCTTTCAGGGCGACTGATGTCTTACATAAGTGAACCACCCACATAGGCCCTGAACCCGAGTTTCCAGTGCTGCCCTCCATACAGCCACAGGGCAGGAGGCACCTTGAGACCCCTGGGAAGTAGTCACTGGGTGGGTCTAGGGGGTGGAGAAGGAGGCACACATTAGCATGAATGTGCTTTATGTGTCAGGAGAGGGATCTGGGAGTATTTCCGAGGCCCTGAAGGTTCCAAGTGAGATGTTGAACCAGCCCTACCTGTTATAACTTTGAGGAGCTGCTTTTCTGTGCTTGACTCAGATGTCTGACACTTGTTTGCTGGGAAGTGGGAGAAGAGCAGGATAGAAATTGGGGCAGAGAAGGGGAATGGGGAGAAGAGAAGAGGAGGGGAAGGAAGAATAGGAGAAAGAGAGTGAAAGAGAAATTGATGAGGGAATAGGACTGGGGGAAAGGTAGAGAAAGACAAATAAAAGGAAGTGAAAGAAGAATTAATGGACAGGAAAATATTGGTCCCTGTGTGATGGGAAGCTGGGGTGACTCTTGATTGATTTGTTCATAAGAACAGACAGCTTTGTTCATTGCATCCCACTGACTGGGAGAGGGCTCTTCGAAGCCTTAAGCAGTGAAAAGGGTTTGGTGAAAACGTGGAAAAATGCCTGCTGGAAAGTCTTCATTCCAATAATAATAATAATAATGATAATAATAATAGTTGAAAGTAAATTCAGCAATTTTGATTTTTATGACTTCTTAAAAGTAGAAAATATTACTTAATAATATTTTTAAAATAGCAAATCTTAGCTTCCAAAAAATATATATTTTTAATGATCCTCCTTTACAGATGCTCCAAGCCTGGGCTTAAAGAGAAGTTTCTCAGGTATTATACACCAAAGAGATACACATCTGCCAATGAAGATGCCATCATCAATGAGATTCCCTATATTGGTTTTGTGGCCCAAAATTTACAAAGCTCTTTCACAGGTACTATGTGACTTAATCCTGTGAGGAAAGATAAAGCAGGTTTTTACTTTTAGCTGGAAAAAAAATATATATCTAAATAAAAACAAGCTATTTCAATCTCTCTACCCGACCATTCCAATTACCGACATTTCTTCAGATGTGTAATAATTATGCATATGGAAGGATGTCTATGCAATGTGAAGAACATTCTGCTTCAAAGCTGCCCAAGAGTAGAAGATGCAGCCTCAGGAATGAAGTTAATCATCAACAGCCTATGTTGTGGACTGAATTGAGACTCCCTTATCCAAAAGATATGTCCACATCCTAACTCCCTCATACCTGTGAATGTGACCTTATTTGGAAACAGGGTGTTTGCAGATGTGATTAAGTTCAAGATATGGAGATGACATAATCCTGGATTTAGGGAGGGCCCTAAATCCAATGACTGATGACCTTGTAAGAATGAGGAGAGAAAGGTTTGAGACACAGAAACAGAGAAGGAAGCCATGTTAAAACAGAGGAAGAGATTGGAGTGATGCTGCCATAAGCCAAGGAATTCCAGGAGCTACTAGAAGGTGTAGGAGTCAAGGAAGAATTCTCTCTTAGAGACTTCAGAGGGAGCATGGCTTCTGAAGACTTCTAGCCTCCAGAACTATGGGAGGAAAAACAATTCTGTTGTTTTAAACTGTCAAGTTGGTGGTGATTTCTTGTGGCAGCCACAGGCAATGAATATAGAGGGGTTTAGGCAGGAGATATATGCCCCCTTAGTGAAGACATCTCCTAAGGGACCTGGGGATCAGAAAATAGGTTGTTTGGTAAGTTAACCTTTAAGGTTCTTTCCAATCCTCAGATTTTATAACCCTGAGTATTTTTACACAGCTGCACTGTTGCAATGTTCTGCTTATATATATATAAGACAATTTAATATATGAATCTTGTTCATATGTAATTTCTTATTTTTATCTTCAATGATTATAGGATATGCCATCAAATGAAGGCATCACAATTCTGTTAACTCTTTTCCTGCTATTAATGCAAATTGTTTTCATGCAATCCTGCCACAAACCTAATTGCAGATACAACCATCTTTCTTTTGATATCCTGGGACAATGGTTCTCCACTGTGGATGATGTAGTCCCACAGGGGATATCTGGCAATGTCTGGGGACTTTGTCATAAGTTTGGAGGAGGTGTTGCTATTGGCATCTAATAGGTAGAGGCCAGAGATACTTTTAAGCATTCTGCAAGGCAGAAGACCTCTCCCACAACAGAGAACTGTCCGGTTCAAAATGTCAATCAGTAATGATGAGGCTGAGAAAAACGTGCTGTAGAATAAAATCTTGGGAGTGGAATTATTTGGTCCTCGGGTTTGGCTCTTGGTATGTACTGAAGGAATGTAAGCACCTTGGTTACAACAGAGGTCCAGAAATGTAAAGAGATGTGGCCTAAGAGTAACATGCTAGTGGCAGGGCCAGGGCCACAGCCTTGATCCAAACCTGCAATCCAGTGCTCTCATCAGCCCAGCCTGGCTGCCTCTTCACAGTCTAAAGCCCAGAAAGCATCCAATAAGGTGTCTCAGGACAAAGAGCCAAGGAAAGATAAACATACCTGAACTGTCAGTGCTGAGGCTCTTGATAACATCGAGGAAATAAAGTTTGTTCCTACTTTGAACAGAACCCCATATCCGTCTGTGACAGGAAGACTTCCCAGTGCCTCTCCCTGTCTGCACTGCCCATGAAGGCAGTTTAATATGTTCTGGCACATGGTGGGTCTTAATAGATGCTTAGAAGATGACTGAATGATGATCGGTTTAATAGCTTTCCACAAGCTATCTTGGGTGTACAATCATTGGCCTGAAATGGTGATGGCTGGAAAATATATTCTTCATGAAATGTGGCATGGCAGCAAACCTCCGCACTCTCCTCCATCCCTTCTGAGACTCAGGGGTTGAGTCTCAGTGACGATGACCGGGGAAGCCCATCCCATCAGTACTCACAGCACAATGCACCCGTGGGCAACCTGACCATCATCTGGGTGCTCATTAACAATGCTGATAGATGCATTACAGGTTTAAAATCCATCACCTTCCTGGAGCCCAGAGCTGCGTTTTACATGTGAATAGTTGAGGGGATGCCCCTGCTTCCCTACCACAATTGGGGAAGGACCAAGACGTGTTCAATAAAATTGATTTGGGCAAGGCAGGTGCCTGCCAGCAAATGTGATGAAACTGGAATAAAGCACAGGGCAGGGAAGGGGCAAATAATCCTTTAACATAATAAGATGAGGATTATTATCTTGCAAGAATTGAAATTAAATAAAAGGAATACAAATTTCTTGCAAAGACCAGACAAAGGTCTTCAGAATGGTATTAATTCTCATGAAAGTATAATGTGCTGGTTTCAGATTATTTCTGGAGAAAAATGGACACAGAGTAAAGACCGCTTTGGCCCAATTTCTCTTCCTCTGCTCCCCATACTCTGGGTGGAGTCCAGAACTCCATCCCCACCTCACCCATCTCACCCTTTTGAGTTGGCCAGCACTGAGATTAGAACGTGTTCCTCCTTTTTACTGAAGCAACAGAAGTGGAGGAATTGGACAAAGTCATTGGGATTTTAAGTGGATGTTTCAGACATAAGAAGCCTGAAGGGATAGGGGTTCATCACTGGGAAGAGGGCACATCCTAGGCAAGAAAAGGGAGGTGAGACGCAAAAGGGAGGAGGCTTTAAAGGGAGAGAGCCACAGCAAGTTGGAGAGAAGAGAAAAGAGGAATTGTGCATGGGATGCCTCACTTCTTTGGGAGATACCTAGAGGAGAAGGTAGCAAGGCCAGGGGCTAATAGATGCTTAGAAAATAACTGAATGATGATCAGTTTAATAGCTTTCTGCAAACCATCCTGGGTGTACAATCATTGGTCTAGAATGGTGAAGGTTGACAAATGATTTCTTCTCATCCCTTCTCCTAAAGCCAATGAGAGTGACCAGACCTTTCTGGTAGGGAGCTGCTTCATTGAGACCCAGAGCATATTCAGCTGGAGGAAGGCAAGAGAATGTTTATAGAAACAACAAAATAAAGGAATATCCCCGACATGACCCTCATCCCTAATGGGTCATCTAATGGGTATGAACCACACCCTCTTTGTGGCTTTTGAGGTGGCAGAAGTGTCTCAGATGGTGACTCAACTGGAAAAAAAGTAAGTTAAATTCTCAGAATTTGTATCATACTCTGTGGAAAAGAAAACAAGGATTCTCCATGCAGGTTATATTCCAGATGAGAAAACTGAGATAAGAGAACTAGAGGAGGGTATTGACCACATCTTGGTGAAATAAATAGGATATTGCAGGCTCAATAAATGACCAAGAATCATGTAACTGTGCTCTTCCCCCATATCTGACTGTCTGTGCTCTTAGGAGGAGAATTGGGACCTGCCTATATGGTCTCTGGGGCTGGAGATTGTCAGGCAGGGGTGCAGCCCTCTGTCCACACAGCCAAGGGAAGGATGTGAAGTCCCACTCAGTGCAGCACGTGATATTAATGACCCCAACATGGAATTCACATCACTTACCTTTTCTCCTGCATTTTGGAGCGAAACTGAAAGAGGTTTTGCTCTCAAAAAAAGCCTCAGGAGAGTCTTCAAAAGGCAGTGATAATATAATCAAGGCACATGGCTTCACTGAAAAACAGTTGGGTTGCAACAGAGCAAGTATGAAATGTGCTGTGAATAGAAAGCCCCTATTGTTGGACACTCAAACAAGGTACACTTGACCCCTTTCAATGAGATTCTTAATATTTTTAAAGGAGCAAAAATATCTTTCCTGCAGCAAAAAACGTTTACAATCCTCTTCTTACCCATCAAAGTTCCATTTAAACTTAACCTTTTCTTTTCTGTTTTACGTATTTTTCAAGAAAGGAATATATTGACATAAACCTGAGTTTTCTTGCCTTCTTGTTTTCTTCACTTTTCATTGCCAATTCTTTCCAAATAGTGGAGGCTGGAAGGTGGATGTGGAGTGTGTAGTCACCATGGTGGTGAGAGGATAGATGATATGGAACACTCAAACATCTAACACATATGTATTTATTCATGCACTCAACAACTAAAAATAGTGTTTACTCACTTCAAATATGTTTACTGAGAATCTATCATCTGAAGGACCCACAGGTGAACAAGACATGTTTAATTCACAAGATAAAGTATGTATCCTGATTACTACGATAGGAAGGAAAAAGTTAGTGCCTTAAGATATACATGTACAATGACAGAGGATTTGAAAGCATGGAGAGAGAACTTTCAGCTCAAGCGCTCATGAAAGGCTTTGTAGAGTCTTGAGATGGCATTTTTTTGAGCCTAAAGAATAGGTAGGATTCAGGCATGAGGAAGTGGGAAGTAGTAGGGATTACTGGCAAATGAAACTGCATGAACGACTTAGGAAATGGGAATTATAGGTCAAATACTAAAAGAAGTAAATCATATACGTGCTAGTCTGTTCTTGCAGTGCTATAAAGAAATACCTGAATAAAGACAAGAGGTTTATTTGGCTCATGGTTCTTCAGGCTGTACAGTAAGCATAGTGGCTTCTACGGAGGCCTCAGGAAGCTTTCAATCATGGTGGAAGGTGAAGGGAAAGCAGGCAAGTCCAAAGCGGAAGTGGTGGCAGGTGCCACACACTTGCAAAAAACCAGATCTCATAAGAGCTCACTATCATGATAACAGCACCAAGGGGCATGGTGTTAAACGATTAGAAACCACCTCCATGATCCAATCATCTCCCACCAGACCCCACCTCCAAACACTGGGGATTACAACCGAACATGAGAATTTGGTGAGGACACAGATCCAAACCATATCAGTATAGGATGAATGAAGTTTAGAAAAAGCATATGATGAGAAGCAGTGGAAATTATATTTGGAAAGCTATGTTGGTATCAGATAGCAGGCTGTATTTGGTGTACTACTGTAAACAGATTCAACCCACACTCACAGACAGGCACACATAAAATGGTGGAAGTGAGGGAGAAAGAACAGGTATAAGGCTATTTCATTGGCCCAGAAGAAAGATGACAAATACCTGAGCTGCAAAAATCAAAGTTGGGATGGAGAGGAGAGTTTTCTATTATAGGTATTAAATTGGGTAATCAATTACAGATAAATTTATAATTGATCATTTATCAAGCCAAGGGAGAAGGCAAAGTTCAAGATGACTTGGAAGTTTCCATGTTGTGAAATAAAAAGTAAGGTGATCTACTGAGAAACAAAAGAAAAGTAGTTGATTTTGTAGGGAAGATCAGAAATTCAGTTTGGAAGCCTTGAAGGTGCTGGTCCATTAGGATACCTGGGTGAGAATGCACAGTAGCAGCATTTTCTCTGCAAATGAAAGATTACAGATTCAAATTTGGGAGTCCTCAAACAAAGGTTATAGCTGGAGCTATGAAGCTGGCTGAGATTGTCAAGAACAAGTTTGGAGAGAAAAGAGGGAAGATGGAGTAGAGAAAAGAAGAATGATTAGATCAAGTCCCTGGAGAAGATGTGTTTTCAAAGGCAGAAAAAAGGAAAAAAGTTAAAAAGAAGAAGAACAGAAGGAGAAGAAGGAGGAAGAGAAGGAGGAGGAAGGGGAGGAGGGACAGAGAGGAGTAATTTGAGAAGCTACAGGACAAAAAGAACACTACAATGCATTAGAAGCTAAATCACATATGATTAGGTTTTCTGTAGAAAATGTAAAAACAAAATAACAGTATTTAAAATTTTTGATTTTTTTTTTAACATAGGAAAAATCTGAGGTAAAGAATCCATGGGCTGGCAAGTCTGCCCCATGTTGTCTTTAGGGATCCTGGCTCATTCTGTGCTTCTGTTCCATGATCCTTCATGTAGGGCCTCATGATCCAAGATGGCTGCTGTACCTCCAACCATCATGCTCACATTACCATAAATGGAAGAAGGAGAAAGGGCAAAAGAACTTGTGTCACCATTTTGCAGTGCCTTTAGGGATTCTCCTATAAGTCCTATCAAACAACTCCTGCATCTGAATTATTGACTGCATTTCACAGCAGTGAGGCTGGGAAATATAGTATTTACATTGCTGCCTAGAATAAAATCAGAGTCTATTAGTAAGGAAAAGGGGCAGTTGATATCGGATAGGCAATCGGTAGCAGTCTCCACCAATGAGCCAAAAGTGGAGAGGGTTTTAGATAGGAAAGAAGAGTCAACAGCCATGTTCGGAAGTGTGGGCACAAACTCAGCTGCTTCAGCATCACTTGGGAACTTACTAGAAACGTAAAATCTTGGGCTCCAACCTTGGCCTACTGCATGAGAAACGCTGCGGGTGGGAGCTAGCAGGAGATGCTTTAAAAAACCCTCCAGGGGATTTGGATTATTGCAAAAATGAGAACCATTAATCAATCAGTATAAATGCTGCCATTTATCACAAAGGGTTTGTTTTAACAATCGTTTGTTGAACAATTATCATGTGTTAGCCACAGTGTTAGATGTGGCTCCATCTATATTATACCATTTAACAGACAGTTTATTCATCTTTTATTTTTATTTTTTATTTCTTGAGGCCGGGTCTCACTCTCACTCAGTCTAGAGTACAGTGGTACAATCATGGCTCACTGCAACCTGGACCTCCTGGGCTCAAGCAATGCTCCCACCTCAGCCTCCCCAGTAGCTGGGATTACAGGTGCACACCACCATGCCTAGCTAATTTTTGTATTTTTTGTAGAGATAGGGTTTCACCAGGTTGCCCAGGCTGGTCTCGAACTCCTGGGCTTAAAGATCTGACCACCTTGGCCTCCCAAAGTGCTGGGACTATGGAGGTTAGCCACTGTGCCCAGCCTAGTTAAAGAATCCTAAGAGCAAATAAGAATGTGTGATAGTAAAATTACATGAAATGGCTAAAGACTTCTTTGGTGATTTAGAAAGGTCTTATTACCAAGTGGCATTCTTCTGAATACTGCTTCTTACATCACGGGACTAAACAGAACTTGGTTCTGTGACTATTTTGTTTATCAGAATTCTAGTTGAAGATATTTTTGACCTAAATGAATTATCAATCTATTTGAATATCTGTTCACCTTGGAGCCAGTGTCCCAACTGAAAACACATAATTATCTGTGTGTTTCTTGTAGAGGAAGAGAGGAGGTAAACTGTAAACCTAAAACTCACCAGCAATCTGATAACTATAGGGTCATAACCATGGGCAATTCCTGCCCCTTACAACTTTTGATGAGATTTGTGAACCAATAGACTGAGTTTAGGTTTTCTTTGTCCATGTTTCCCCAATAATGAGACAAATTAATTAAAAAAAAGATGCCAAAGACTATTAGAAAACTGATCCCAAAGATTATTAGAAAGAAAATAGTTCCAGATAATCAGCCATGGAGTACTAAAGTTTCTGCTCATTCATTTAAGCAGCACTTTTAGAGTACCTATTACATGGAGCATGGTACTGAGCATGTGATACAGAGAGAAGCAGGCCCAGTGTCCCGGTGAGGACTGTACATGCACTCCCAAGAGAGGAGATGGATGGGAGAAACACGCGCGATGTAGAGTCACAGCAGGAGTCATGGGTTTGCAAAGGTCAGTTCTTTCTAAGGGAGATAGGATCCAGTATTTCACTCTTCTAATTGGCTTGTGCTCTAGATTTGAAGTTTTTCAAAGGTAAATTCTTCTTTACATTACAGACACTCATCTCTCCCATTGCCAGGCAGTGGGCCCTGTAAATCTGGAATGATAATAGTTCTGCCACTGCTTTAGCCAGTGAACTTGCAGATAGCAATGCCTTGAATATTCAGAACCTCCTGCCGTTGCATGATTACTATGGATGTGCAACCCATGTTAGTATCCAAGGGTCAACCCTGAACCATACAACTGCTTTGATTATCTAAGTGTGTGTGTGTGTGTGTGTGTGTGTGTGTGGTGTGTAACATCTGGAGAAAATTAAGAAAATAGAAAATCCCAGCTCCATCATGCAGAAACATGCCATTGTTATTAAACCCAGATGCCCCATAAAAAGTTTTCTTTGACTCAGAAAGGAAATATTTGTTCCTACACCTGCTGTTGCCTGTTACCAAGTGACTTCCTGTGGTCTCTGGTCAGCTGTATTTTTTTTTCTTCTTTTGACATTTTCTTCCCTAAGGTCATTCTGAATTGCTCCCATGCACTGTTCATCCACAAAGCATAGTGAGACACCAAGGGGCTGGACAGACCATTTCCAGGGATGGCCATTGCTACTGCTCCTTCTATTCCTATTATAAAAATGCCTGCTCGGGGAGATGTACTTTAATTCAACTCACCACCCTATCAGGGGATGAAAAATAGAAGGCCTACAGGATAGCTACATTGTGTTGACAAATGAGATGAGAAAGAGAGTAGCTTGACTGGAGTGCATTGTTTAAGTTGGATGGGAAGGCAGAAATAGTTGGAGTTTGAATCTAAGACTAAAGAGTCTAGACTTCATTTGTACTAACAGCCACAATGACCTTGGACACATCTTATCCCTTCTGTGGACCTCAGCTTCTTCTGTAAAATAAATCAGGTCGAATTAGAAGCCCGTTTTGATAGGATATCAGGAGGAGGCAATTAGAGTACTTCAGTGGCATGTTGGAAAGGTTTTTAGGGAGGATTAATCTGGACTGTAGAATGGACGGCACTGAGGAAATATTGGATCCAAGAATTGACCTAAGAAGTTATTTCAGTAGGCTGAGTTCCTTCTCGCTTGGTGCCTAGGTCTCTAACTGCTGAACCTAAAGCAAGAGACATTGTTCATCTGTCCCCATTACTGTTGTCCTCATCTCCACTTCTCAGAGTCCTAAGTCAGTGGTAAGGCTAATTTACTAGTGTAACCATGCCTTGGTTTCCCCAAGAATTAAGCATAACTTCTCCTTTCATAAGGCTGCAAGATAGGGTCTCAGAAGTGGTGGGGTCAGCTGTCTTCCCCTCTGGTCCTCAGATAGCCAGTCAAGCATGTTCTGCAGAAGCAGGCTGCCAACATCAGCATAGAGGACAGACTGTAGTTTGTTCTTGTGCACAATTTCTTCATTGCACCTGCAGCTCCACGAGAGACAAAGAAGAGATGTGAGAAGGCCAGTCTCTTTATGTTGTAGCTTTCCCCTCTCTCTGGAGAGAGAGAGGCCTTTCTACTGCTTAAGGGCTAGCACTATCTCCTGCCTTTGCCACTTGTATTTGCCTGACTTCTTTACAATAACATTTGTGTTTGTGCACTAAACTAATCCTCAGAAGACACCTGCAAATACGTGAGACAGAGGTTGTTGTGTCCCTTTTCTAGATGAGGAACTTGAGATTAGTGCTGGGGCCATCTATCCGGTTCATTGCTGGAACTCCACCAGAGTTTTTTGACTCCAAATCTGTGGGTTGATTCTGGAAAAGGGTGCTACCAGAGCCCAGTGAGTCCTCTCAACCTAGAGAGACTCCGCTAGTGGGGAAGACATTTTCCATTCTTGTTTCTCCAAGGACCTCCATTGCCTGAACCCATTAGGAAGCTTGTGGCAAACAAGTCCGGGTGCTGTAGGGAAGGGCGGAGAAGGGCAGAGAGCAGATCTATGGGATCTAGGCTGTCCAGGACACCTGGCTCCTGGCTTACCTCCATCCTTGCCCTTACACATGCAGCAGTTTCCGCTAAAAAATAGCATCCTAAAAGCGGTCCACATTTAGTGCCCACTGCTCTAGGGTAGAAGTTCCTAACCTTTTCTGACTAGTTCAGGGGATCAGTGAACTTAGGTTGGTAAAAATGACATTTTTGTTTTCACTAAACTCTAATTGAAATTTAGCATTTATGAAATAGGCAGAAGGCCAAGGTAGAATGAGCAACTTCCCTGTGACATTGTAATCAATACTATATTTTCATTATGTATGTTACAGATTTTGCAGATAGTTGGAACTCTTCCCTACTTCAAAATCATAGTGATTATTAGACCTGCCTGTAGAGCATGTGTGATGGCTAATAGTGAGTGTCAACTTGATTGGATTGAAGGATAAAGAATATTAATCCTGGGCATGTCTGTGTGGGTGTTGCCAAGAGAGATTAACATTTGAGTCAGTGGGCTGGGGAAGGCAGATCTACCCTTAATCTGGTGGGCACAATCTAATCAGCTTCCAGCAAATATAAAGCAGGCAGAAAAACGTGCAAAGGAGAAATGGGCCTAGGCTCCCAGTCTACATCTTTCTCCCATGCTGGATGCTTCCTGCCCTCGAATATTGGACTCCAAGTTCTTCAGTTTTGGGACATGGACTGGCTCTCCTTGCTCCTCAGCTTGCAGACAGCCTACTGTGGGTGGGACCTTGTGATTATATAAATTAATACTTAATAAACTCATATATATGTGTGTATGTGTATATATATATCCTATTAGTTCTGTCCCTCTAAGAGAACCCTAATACAGCTTTTTATTAATATTTAATGTGTTATAAAATAGCACAATTATTATTGATCACAAAATTGTTTCTTTATTATGTTGACAACAGTATCTTTTAAAAACTAGTATGCTTTACGGCCGGGCGCGGTGGCTCAAGCTTGTAATCCCAGCACTTTGGGAGGCCGAGGCGGGCGGATCACGAGGTCAGGAGATCGAGACCACAGTGAAACCCCGTCTCTACTAAAAATACAAAAAAATTAGCCGGGCGTGGTGGCGGGCGCCTGTAGTCCCAGCTACTCGGAGAGGCTGAGGCAGGAGAATGGCGTGAACCCGGGAGGCGGAGCTTGCAATGAGCCGAGATTGCGCCACTGCACTCCAGCCTGGGCGACAGAGCGAGACTCCGTCTCAAAAAAAAATAAATAAATAAAAATAAAAATAAAAACTAGTATGCTTTCTAATCTCCTTCTTTTATTTTATGCACTTAAGAAGACTTTTTCGAGTCCATAGATTTCACCAGACTGCGAAGGGGTCCATACACAAAGAAATTCTAAGAATTGCTACTCTTGGAGACATGACAGCAGAGTTCTGGGGAAGTCCCACCAAGGCTGTGTTTCTATTGCAAAAAACTCTTTACTATACCTTTGGTTTTAAATATATATAAAAAGATAAAGCTCAAAGGGTATTCTGGAATGGACAGATGATGACAATGAGGAACCAAATCATACAGCATAGGTTGTCCAGAGAGGCAAAAATTATTATACTGTCAATCGTTTTTGCTTTCACTGGCCACACCATAGAGGAGGGGGTTTGAGTCCAGAGCTCAGGAATGAGGGCAAGGAAGAGGGGTACACCATCTGCAGGAAGTCGGCATCTGGTCAAGGTCTCCCTGGAAGGAGCATGGTTGGTGTGCCTAAGCAGCTGCAATCATCCATACCAAGGTTTGGTTTTCCTCTTCTGTATTGTAATCTCTTATGCTCTCCTTCACTCTCCAGATAAGTGTGTAACAGCTCAGAGTCAGTTCTCGCTTGGAGAATTCAGGGCAAAACAGTGCAAGGGAGGGGCGACAGCCTGGAGAAGTGAGACTGAGCCGCCGACGGATGTCCAGAGAGAGTGGGTCATGTCTGTTTCTGCAGCTTCGAGCACAATGTCTTTCCCATAGAATATGCTCCAGAAATGTTTGCTGTATGAATAACCAACTGGCTGAATGTATTAATGAAAGCATGAATTAGTGAAAAGTGTGGTTCAGTGGCATATCAAGGTGAGGTAGAGAGCTGAGGGAGCATTCCACCCCAGAGGGAAGGATTGTTTTATCATTGACATCTTTAGGATTTTTATCTCATGGTGATAATAAAAAGCAGGCCAACTTTTCATTCATTTTATCATTGTTTTTAAATTCTCTGCTGCTGATGAGCCCTCTTATTGCTTGCACCCAGGCTAGACCACTTGCCAACTCCTCTTTGTGCAGCTCATGTGAGTGCATGAAGTGGTGAAGCTCCACTTCACTTTACAGTGAATCGAACCAGAATAAATGTCTGGTTTCTGACTTAAGGAGTCATGGCCTCTCTCTGTTTGAGGTTTTGCTCTGCTACCCAGCAGATGCTGAGGAGCATGGAGAAGATGCATTGAATGCAGAACTGAAACACCAGATGAACAAACGTACAGCCCTTACTAAGTATTTCCGTCATGCCCCATATGACGTCCCCTCCCCTTTTCACTGTGACTAATCAGCACTACCATTCCCGTGAGAAGTGATTCCCGGCAGGAGCCACTGAGCATTTGCTCCATGACTTTTGTGGGCACCTCTGCTTTTGGCACCATGACTTGGGGGAATAGAGTATCTGCATGGGGCTGCTGCCCCTGTGAGCTCTGCCTCCTAGCCCTGCCCCCCAGGGCCTGGCCCAGGGCTGACTGGGCCACATTTCCCGGGGACGATGGGGGAGGGAGGGAGAGAGTAGCTGACTGCAGCCAGGTGGGTTGTTAGGATGACTTGTGAGGCCTGGGGCAGCCCTATATCCATGAGTCACCATGGCTAAGTTTAGTGCTGGCTTCAGTCACAGAACAGGTGGGCAGTCAGGGCAAAGGCATTCTGCTGGACTCTAGCCAAGCATGGCCATGTCCAGTTGGTGCCCTAGGGCTGACCCAGGGCAGCCAGGCCTGAGCTGACACAGACACATGGAACAGTGCTCCCAGGTGCTGGGAACAACAGGTCGAGTGCAGGAACCCGTGATTGCCCATCGTTCTTTCTCCACTAATTCATTCAAAAACTTTTACTGAGTACCAATTATGCAGAAGTAAATACGAGCCCTCCTTCAAAAGGCTTACAATCTAAATGGGAGAGAGACTATATGGAAGATAGCTAGCTTGTTACATCAACAGGATGCAGATAGATGGAAAATAGACAGGAAATGATAATGACTAAAATTTGGGCAGTGTTTTGCAATTAATAAAGCATTCTCTCAAATATATCATTTTATTTGCTTTAAAAAGTAGTCATAAGAAGTTGTATTACTAGCCCCAAGTGACAGATCAACTCACTGAGAAGTAGATTAAGTTGTCCAATGTCCCAGGGGGAATAAAGAGAGTTGGCAGTTGAGCCGTTGGCCCTCAATTCCAAATTCAGAGTCTTTTTCATACCACTCTGCCATCATGTCAGTTTCATTTTTTCAGGATGGGTTATGAAGGACATGATACTCATTTTCTTGGCAGGGAGAGAGTGTGGTTTAAGAAAGCCTTTGGTGGCGGGCGCCTCTAGTCCCAGCTACTCGGGAGGCTGAGGCAGGAGAATGGTGTGAACCCAGGAGGCAGAGCTTGCAGTGAGTCGAGATCGTGCCACTGCACTCCAGCCTGGGTGACAGATCGAGACTCCGTCTCAAAAAAAAAAAAAGAAATCTTACTTCAGAATGGCACTGGTAGTTGAATGATCTCAGCCTCTCCTGGCTCCATCACTCTTTCAGCCTCTGTCTATCTCTCTATCCCTTGGAAATGACCTGAATGTAAAGTACCAGGGCCTGTGTCCCAGACAAGGAGAATGGGCAAGTTGGTGGGAAAAAGTGGATGTGATTTTTATAGAAGTGATAGGAAAGTGCTCTGATACTGTCCTTGAAGCCTTCACTGACCCTTTCAGTGGAAGCTGAGTTCCCTCTCAGCCTCTCTCCAGAGTTTCGGTCAGAATTCAGCACAGCGGCATCCATTTCACCTCTCACTCCAGAAACTCAGGCCCACTTCCAATTTCCTCAGGAAAACCCACTCTTCCCCCAGGTAGGGAAATCCCAAGATGTATCATCTGACGTGGGATCCAGAGGACACATCTCTTTCAAGTCTCTGCTACCCTGCAGATGCTGAGAAGCACGGAGAAGATGCCTTGCCTGAAAGTTTATGCTTTCAGGCAATAACTGAGGCTTTGTTCTAGGATCTGGCATGATCCTCCGATGGCCATTTGGTGGGTTTTCAAACAAGCTGTCTGGTTTCCCTTAGACATAGCTCTTGCTCATTTCCAAACTCAAACGTTTAACACGAAACAGAAAAGTATCTGCAAGCAACAGACAAGCTCTGGCCACTCTTTTGACTGGGGCCAGGAATCCTGGTGGATGTCACTTCCTAATGAGTTGGTCTGGTCTGGATATCTTTGGGACGTGGGGAGGGAGGAGGCTGAAGGGGAGGGAAATTGCGTGGGTGGAGTGGTGTTGGGGTGGGGGCGGGAATGCCAGTGTGGTTTATTGATGGCCCGCGGCATGACATTCTCGTTTCATCACATGATGAGTGTTTTCAAGGCACTGAGCCAAGACCAGCCATAAACCTGTCGAGAGAAACATCTCCGTGAAATACTCCCAGGCTCACAAAGCAGATGTCGGCAGAGGCAGCACGACTCACCTGCTTCACGCCTTTGAGGCGGCCATAAAACATGTGATCTAGAGAAGGTGGAGGTGGGTGGGCTTCTAACAGTCAGCTGGTGATGGAGCCAGGCCTGGAACTCAGGTCTATTGATCCCAAGTTGGTGTTCTTTTTGCAACCCCAGAGTATAGATGCTCAGGTGACCGTCATTCTGCTGAGATCTTCATTATGTTACTTTTCCTTGCTGGGCTTCAGCTTCCTCCTCTAGAAGATGCTGTTTTGGAAAAGTTGGCCCTCCTCCCTAGGGGCAGGGATGGAATCCCCAGAGCATGCAGTGCTGGCACTCAGCAGGCACAACGTGAACACCTGTAGAGGGGATGGATCAATGTTCTATGAGTGTATGAGCATATTAGCTCCATGACTTTCTATCTGCTCTCCACTTGTTTATACCTGATCTTCCATGCTCTGCCTGTTTTATAGGGCGAGTCTTTAAAGGGAGGAAACTGTCTCTAGTGCATCCTATTAGCATGGTGCCCATTGCAACACAAAGAGATTTAACTTGTTCTATTAACAGTGATGACAGTAGTGGTGGTGGATATATGGAAACTTTAGGTGTCAGAATCTTTTCCACTTGAATGATGGTTCTTTTTTCCTCTTTCTCTTAAGCCTTGGGTGATTGTTCTGTATCACATTAATGTGCAGTTCTTTATATGTTATAGTTTTAGGTGTATGAGAAAGTGTGTAACCATGAGTGTGTATGCGTGTGTCCTATTCTTCAGTGTTGTGGACCTATATTGTTTTTGGTCTCTCAACATCCACTTCCCCTTCTTCTTTTAACACTTTGGTATTCTTTAGGTACCATCTCTCTCCCACGCCCACAGGTGACCCCATCTCCTTCAGGGCTGTGATTCAGCTCTGGCTGATTTGAGAATTAAACCTTCCTAGCCTCAAATCCAGAACTTTTGATCCAAAGCCTGTACTACCAGCAGGTGAACTTCTTATCTCCATCACGTGGGGAAACCTTGCCTGAGAATGGGGCCTATGCAGAAGACAGCAGGGCTGAGGGATAGAGACAGATATTGTTTGAGCACCTGGAACCACTGGGCCTGAAGCCAAAACCTCTCCTGAGGTTTTGCTTCATGAGCCAATAAATTCATACATTTACTTAAGCCATCTTGGGTTGGGTTTACTGTCACTTGCAAGAGAGAGTGACAAAATTCCATGAACTGGTGATGATCTTGAGAGTCAGAACTCGTGTTTTCCTCTTTCATCTGCACCCCCACTCATTGCCAAGTCCAAGTTGTGGTTTGTCTCCTCTCCAGCCTGGATGTTCCGCACAGCCTTGCACAAAGCTTCAGATGCACATGGCTCTGTGGGTATCGGGGACGCCAGGTGGCATTGGGTTACACTTGTCTCTTTACACCACCAACCGCTTCTCATAGATGTCACCAGGTTTTGTTGTTGTCCATACTTAAATCTGTTGTCTCAGGTTTCAAGAAAGTTTCAAATCAATCAGATGTTTGATTCCTTTATTTCAGGGAAAATTCCCCCTATTATATATATCATATATGTAATCTTTCTCTGGCCTATTTGTTGAATTCTTTACTTCAGGAAAATCAATTATATACATTAGTCATATGTTCAATTGTCTTTCTCTTCTCCACGTCGATTATATTCCAACTGATTTTCAAACATTATGTTTTTCTTCTGTATTTGCTAGAATTATCTTGAGCGTTTTCTGTGTTAGTACTTTGATTTTTGGCTAAAATAGTTCTTTTCCTTGCTGTGTCTTATTTATTTATTGTTCCATGATAGTATTATTTTTTTCTGCCTCAAAATTTGCCCTTAATTTGCAAACATTTAATTTCATTGTTTTATCATCTGGTTTTTAAACTATTTTATTTATTTTTTTTTTGAGATGGAGTCTCACTCTGTCACCCATGCTGGAGTACAGTGGCATGATCTTGGCTCACTGCAACCTCTGTCTCCCAGGTTCAAGCAATTTTCCAGCCTCAGCCTCCGAGGAGCTGGGATTACTGCCACCACCTGCCACCACACCTGGCTAATTTTTGTAGTTTTAGTAGAGACAGGGTTTCAACATACTGGTCAGGCTGGTCTCAAACGCCTGACCTCAGTTGATCCACCGGCCTTGGCCTCCCAATATGCTGGGATTACAGGCGTGAGCCACTGTGCCCAGCCTGGTCTTTAAACTATTTTAAAAATTTTGTTCCAGCTCTTAGTAAATGTTTCAATAGCATGAAGCACAAGTGTTTTGATTCTGTTCTGGGATTATGCTTCTTCCATGCTGAAGTTTGCGCTGAACTTTTCATTCTTTCAATGGTTGTCTTCATTGTGGTTTGCACACAATCACCACTTCTGTGTGTCCTGTCACACCTGATGTGAGTGGTTTGTCTAGACCTTCTAGTTGCTCTGACACCAGTAGGTGGTTTTGGCTTGGCTTCTCTCCCTTCCTTAGGTGACTTCCCTCTTTACCAAAGTCTGAGAGGACAAGAATTGTAGTTCATCTTCTTCTCTACACGAGGGTCTGATATGTTAGAGGAGAAGTCAGCTAGGGCATGGCCCACTCCTTTTAATGTCCTCTATCAGAATTCACCCCCCAGTGGGGTGTGTAATTCTTCTGTCTTGGGGAAATCTTCCCAAATTCAGAGTAGATCCCAGGACCTTAACTTCCCAACAGAGAAAGTCAAATTATGTTGTTTATTTCCATTTTCACCTTTCTCTCCTTAATAGCCCTATCTACTCCCACCCAGCCAGAAGTGGAGAAATACAGAGGCACCCACTTCATCTACCTCTCCTAAGTTCAAGAGTTCTGGTAAGATTTTTCCTATTTTGTCGACTCACTAGTTCTGTTTCAGAGGTGAGAGGACGGCAAAAAAAATTCTCTGTTTCTCCCCTTGGGTTCTGCGTTTGGCAGTTTTTAGCTCGAGGTTGTATGTCTTTCCTTGTTTGAGTGTGACAGTACGTTTTTTGCTGGATTTTAATGTTTTTGCTTATTTCCCCGTAAGTGAGGGAGACCCTCACTAGGGGCACATGGCATCCTCAGAAGAACAAAGGCTCTACAACCTGACAGGCCAGCCATGGGACCCTGGGTTCTTCTGAGAGTCACTTTATCCTCTAGTCATGAGAACAGTCATGGTTACTCTGCAGATTAGAGATGCTGTATGCAAATATTGGTGCCTGAAATGTGCGCACAATGGGGTAGGGTGGATGCTTGGCTACACAGAGAGGGCAGCCCTGAGGGAAGCATTGTACAAGGTGGGAGTCATCATTCCTGGGCCCTGGGTTCCCAGGTGAACCTTCCTATGTTGTTCATAAAACTCTTTGGCCAGATGTGGAGTTTGGGGGATGGAATGCCATCCTTGCTCTCCCACCAGCCTGCCCCCGTGATTTGCATGTTTTCTTTAAGGGATTGTCTTGGGGATAGATGGTTTTATCAGAACACTCTCTTGGTTTACCAAATTTTCTTTTTTTTTCTACAAATCCTTTTATGGGGGTCACAGATGGGCATAGGCAAAACTGTGACCTAAGGTAGAGGGACAGTATCTTACTATTTTTGCATAGCTAGGTTACCTTCTGAAGGTAAGAAACCCACTGATTTTGCTGCTCAATTCCTCTCCACCATATTTTGTGGTAGGCAGTAAGACTTGCCAAGCAATGAGCTCTCCCTGTTGCCCAGCTGAGCCATGGGCAGGACCAGGACTTGGAGTTTTCCCAGTTCATCTGTGGGCTCTCCCTGGACACTCCTCCCAGGGAATGCAGAATGTTTGTAGGAAGGCAGGAGCAAGGAGGCCCCTCTGGCACAGCAGGTGGCCTCTACATGGTGTGAAGGTCAAAGGCATCCATGAGGAGTATGTATGATCTCATTAAATATTAGATACAAGAAATCACATCTTTCAAAATCCTGAGGCAGCCTTTGTGTCAGGCCTGCTACAGTCACTGCAGAAAAATACAAGATAAAAGCACTGGGACCACAGAGCGGTGTGCAGGAACGCAGTACCTCTACAGGGACACGTGCCTGTCTGTGTCCTGGAGACCTGCCATGTCTCCCTGAGCATGGATTCCTCATCTGTAAGATGGGGATGGTAATAGTACCTACATCATAGTTTTGCTGTTAGAATTAAATGTGTGTACAGTGACTGGTATATTGCCTGGGAAAAAGTAGGGACTTGGTAAATGGAATCTGTGAATGCTATTTCTTTAGAGTTATGTCTATTTACCATTAATAAGCAGAGCTCGTGTGACATATGCACACACACATAAACACACAAGCAAAGGAGCCGTGCAGTCACCCCCTTCAAGGTACAATCTCGGTGCCTATTAAGGGGAAGCTAGGGGCTGTTCGCTCTTCTTCATTTTGTCTTCAGTACCTGGGCATCAGCAGGAACTTGATATATTTTGTTGAAGTAGCTACAGTATGGTGCCTAGAGAGAAGTGTGGGACAGTGTTGGCACAGAGTTGGTATTCAAAAAAGAAGGGCTTCTTGATTGCCATGGATTGACAGATTTTCCATGATTAGGTGTGGGCACCAGCAAGACAGACCTAACATGGGACTGAGTATTAATCAGATGCCTGACAGAGCCCAGCATAAAAATCACCCATGTGGGCTTGGCATGGTGGCTCACGCCTATAATCTCAGCACTTTGGGAGGCTGAGGCGGGCAGACCACTTGAGGCCAGGGGTTCGAGACCAGCCTGGCCAACATGGTGAAACCCCATCTCTACTAAAAATACAAAAATTAGCAGGGTGTGGTGGCACGCTCCTGTAGTCCCAGTTACTTGGGAGGCTGAGGCAGGAGAATCGCTTGAACCTGGGAGACGGAGGTTGCAGTGAGCCGACATTGTGTCATTGCACTCCAGCCTGGGCAAACTCTGTCTCAAAAAAAAAAAAAATCACTTATGTGAAGGAGCTGAGTTAGCTCCTAGAAATTTCTGGCATTTATGGCTTTTTATTTTTGTCCTTGGTAGGGAGAAAAATTAGGGAGCCAAACCCATGTAGGTTGTCAACAGAGAACTAGGAGGAAAGCAACAATTACAAGTGTCTGTGGAATTTGGGCAGACATGTTTGTAGGGTTGGCATTTTGAAGACAGGATAGAAATACTGCATGTGTGTGTGTGTAAGAATGTGTTTAAGGGCCTATGTTGGGAGCTTCTAGAAGGATTAGAAAATATAGGAAGAAAGAAAGCCTGGGCATACCATTTTTTGTAATAGATCATATTTTGAAAGAAAAAGCATAAAGACATTACTCACTTTGGATATTTTTTTCTTTTTCAGCAGTGAGAGCATCTATCCGGTACCTGCCCAACCATATCCCCAGGGCAAACGGGCAGGTCAACATTGACAGACGGTAGAATCCAGGTCAAAGTAACCATGTGTGCATCACCAACACCAGCACCCCCCAACCTCATGACCTATAGACCATTAAATGCTTGGCCAACTATGGCACAATGTTGGTGCCATGGAACTACTAGCCAGACGTTGTTTTCACTGAGATGGTATGATAATTGGGGCAGGGCCACTAAAACATGAGAAGGCAAATATAACTCCTGAAGCACACTATAATTTAGGTGCCATATAGTAGCCCTAAAAGCAATGAGAATCCTTGGAAAGAGTGTACATGGCACAGGCATCTGTTTTTTTTTTTTTTTTAATTTGATCACTCCCCTTTGAGCATCCTTTCTTCTCATAGCCCAGGATAATAGGGATGGCAGTGCTGGAGGTAGCCGACTGACAGATTGCTAGGTACTGGGGGCCTATGTGTATGTGTGAGCAGGTGCGTGTGCGTGAGGGGAGGGTGCACAGGTACTGAGGAGAAATAGATGTAATCGATTTTGAAGAAAACTTGTTAATGCTGATTTAGCTACTTACTTCTTAGGGTCCTGAAACTACAGAATTCCCTTATTCTTAGATTTTTCTGATCATCACTGAATCCCTTTCTCAGTGAAAAAATAGATGCAGGTTTGGGTTCAGGTCACATTTTATTATTTCATAATTGATCTAGGCAAAAGGAAGTTTTTAAACTAGGCTTCACATAATGAGGCAGAATTTATGAAATGCCCTTTGGATCTATCACTAGATACTTTTAAGAGAGAATTAATCATAGACCCCAGAGAAAAGGGCTGCTGGAGGGGAAGCTTGAGGGAGGGGGATGTGTCTGAGTTTGGTGGAGGGAAAGGAAGAGAGAAGGTGCGTGGAGGATGGAGAGGGCTGCATTACCTCATCCTCGTAGTCCCGAATTGCTTCATAATCTCAGTTTGCTTTCCAGAGGGACTAGAGCTAGCCTCTCCCTCTTGCAATCTATCCTGAATACCATGGCCCTATTAGTCCTCCTAAATCACTGCTCACTTCTCATCACTCTTTTTCAAGAATCAGAGGTGGCTCCTTACTGCCTGCTAAATCAAATCCGACTTCTCTGCTTCACTTGCACTGATTTCCGGAGCTCAGCCCCTCCCAGCCTGTCTGCTTGATCTCCCACCACCACTCTCAATGGCTACCTCTGTTCCAGCAGCCCTAACTCTCACTGTTTCCATGGACCAAGCCTTTCCTACTTTGTGCCTGGGCTTGTGCTGTTCAGCCTGATGGAAATATTGCACTGCTTCTTCTACTGAGTCTCCTTCTCTGACCCTTCACACCTACATCAAGTCTAAGTCTCAATTCCTCTTTAAATGTAGCCCTCCCTGACTACTATTGCCCTCTCTATTGTCCCTCCTCTCTGAATCTGGTGATGTGCTGGTAGATGTTTGACAACGGGCTCTCCAGGGAGAGAAATGTATGCGCTAATATGCGTACATTAGCTTATTCTAAATGTTACTGAAGTAAAGGGTGTGTAGTACACAACTTACCAATAAGAATAAAAATATGCAATACTCTTTATTGTAAGTGCTATGTTGCTAGATGATTTTCACTGAATGCTTTTATCAATGTTTATCAAACTCTTGTATCTGTAGCCAATCTATGATTGCAATTGACAAACAAGTATTATTCCGGGATGAACGTTGGTTGATATTTTAATGAATAAAATGAAAGTAAAACAACAAAGATATATGTAACAATTTCACTTGTTTATCAATGACAAGAAAGCCTTCTTGGGTGAATAGGATAATAGTTTTTAAATACAGGGTTTTTGTGTGTGTGTGTGTGTGTGTGTTATTCACAACGTAGTGATTACGGACATTATAAATTTAGTCTGCATTAACATTTTCTTTTGTCACTTTAAGTCTAGACAATCAACAAAACAATAAATCAAGCCCTGATTTGTAGCATTTGCCAATTTCTGTGGTATAAATAGTCCTACCACGGCCGATCCCAAGCTACCAACATGAGGTTACTAAATGTGGAGATGGAAGAGACGTGCAGGGGCACGTGCACACACGGCATTTCCACCACACAGGTACGACAGACATTAATAGCTCCTCCAAGTGCATAGATAATAGAAAATGTTGTAACATCATTAGCGAGTGATGAATTTGGACTATCTCTAACTTTTGTTTTAAATATATTTTATTTGTTAATTTGCATACTGTAATTTTTAATAACAGCTGACAAAATTCCTGAAAATGTAAAAATCAGTTCTCAGAAGCCAGTGCAGGGTGTCAGTGCAAGTGGATGCTATCACACCACTACCTTGACTCAGCAAACTGTGAAGGGCCAGGCATTACGTGGGGCCCTGGAGATGACAGTGGATAACTTCATCCTTGCCTTTAAGGACCTCATGACCCAGTGGAGATGACAGATATGTTACAGATAGTGATGATGTGTTTGTACTTCCATGGAGGAATGAATTAGAACATTGAGGATTCTAGAAGACCAGGGAGAGGGGGCCTGGTTAATTCATGATGGTAATCAGGAGAACTGCACAGAGGAGATGATTTTAGCTTGAATCCAGAAAGATGACGAGGAAGGGGTCACGGGGAGTAAGGACAGACATGCCAATCAGTTGGGAGCACATGTACAAAGATGCATATTCCTGGGACATCAGGTTATTTGGTGTGGCTGCAGAGGGGGTCTGGGGCAGGGATGGCCAGAGATGGGAATATGAGGGAAGGCTCAAGCAGATGGCAAAACATTCATAATCATTACCACGCACTTCACTGTTGAATTGCTCCCTGATTTTTCGTGGGTGTATATTTTTAAAATATTTACTTTTTCATGAAGCTAACTCTTAATTTTTACCCATGTAACACTGACATTTATCTGCAGTGCAGGCTGTGGAGAGAGCCAGAGAAAGAAGAGCACCTTCACCTTCGGGAACTTTTTGGATTTTTACATTTATTTATTTATTTACTTATTTATTTATTTATTTTAGAAACAGGGTCTCACTGTGTTACTGGGGCTGGAGTGCATTGGTGTGATCATAGCTTACTGCAGTCTCAAGCTCCTGGCCTCAAGTGACCCTCCTGCCTCAGCCTGCCAAGTAGCTAGGACTGCAGGTGTGCACCACCATGCCTGGCTAATTTTTATTTTTATAAAGATGGGGTCTCGCTATGTTGCCTAGGCAGTTTCAAGCTCCTGACCTCAAGTGATTCTCCTGTCTCAGCCTCCCAAAGCACTGGGATTACACATACGAGCCACCACACCCGGCCAATTTTTTGCATTCCTAGCATTGGGCTTGGCATCCAAGAAAGCATGTGAGACCTTTGTGGGATTTTTTCTTATTCTCAAATACTTAAACTCCTTTGTTCTCTTTTATTCCAGACAATGGGACACAAGACCTTCACTCCTCATTATTCAGGCCCCAAAGTGATAAAGGCTTGAAAGAACCTTAAAGATCAGGTCAGATATTTTGTATTTTACAGAGTCACAAATTGACCAGTGCTGGGGGCTGGGTTAAAAAAAAATTAGTTATTCTGACTTTCTGTTCAGGTATCTGCCAGTGATTCCACCTTAACTCCTATGTCTTAGCCACACGTCACTCACCGTCTTGGGGAGCCTGTAGTCCTCTGAGGCATGGTGAGGCGGGAAATGGTGGAAATGTACAAGGATGTTACATGAACTGTGTTGGTTGGCTAAAACACTGAACCGGCTTGAGCTGGGAGCACACAACATGCCTGAAAAAAAGTTAAAGCCTTGTCAGAAACATTTTGGAATCCAAAACTTTTGAACCCAGCATTGTAAAAGAAAGATCTTAAGACATTGTTTGTTTTCGTGTGTGTTCAATATATTCAATTAATATGAAAGCAGCTTGGTTTCCAAACATACGGAAGAAATTTTTCATCAAAAGAAGGACTTTTTACTGGGTTTTAGATTTCTACTTGTTGCCTGTCACTTGATACAAAATATCTGATTTTCTAGATTCTTTGAAACCAAGTGGAAAAGTCGATAAAACTGCTTTCTCTCCCCAGATGGGATGGATGGGTGTTTGTGGGGGCTTATAGAGGACACAGTCCCATCAGTGACATTGTGCCAAGTCAATACAGCCTGGGAAGATGAGGCTGGACCGATAGCAGTGAGCATGCTCACTTTCCCAGGAGGAAAGGCTGGGGCATCTCCAGGGAAGAGGATTCTGGTCTCCATGGTAAACTGTGGAGGGAATCCACAAAGAAGAAAGCTGTGGGAACACTTGAGGAAGCCCACCTAAAGCTAGGTGACTACCTGGATCAGAATTACCCGTGGCGAACAAGCGGTGAGGAATGCTTTTATTTACTCTAGGGAAATACTGCCTTAGTATCCGTTCAGCGATAGAAAACCTAGGTCAGCCAGGCCTTCCCACTTGTCTTCACAACTCGCAGGTCATCTAGTTTGGTTTCCCAACAAACCTCCCAGCATCAGCCTCTTCATGCTCAAAAGGAGAAAGACTGGAAGGGAAACTGAGTGGCCTGAACTCCGGCCCTGATACAGCCTTGGGAAGAGATGTTGCTGTGGCCTTCATGCACGACTGCTACTTTAACGACTGAGACCAGCCTAACCCTGGATTTGCTGTCCTTGCACGCCATCACCTCCACTGTAGTTGTTACTATGTTGCTTTGTAATGTTCTGATTATTGCTGGTTTGCTCCACTGGACAATAAGTACCTTAATATTACTCACTGCTTCTCATCCATCATTTCCAACACCAAACACGATTAACTGGATGAATGAATTTTTTTAAAATTGTCCATGGGATACATGTATAATTTTTTTTAAAAAATTATACTTAAAAAAATTATACATGGGATACATGCACATGGCATACTTGTGCAGGTTTGTCACATAGGTATACATGTGCCGTAGTGGTTTGCCGCACCCATCAACCTGTCATCTACATTAGGTATTTCTCCTAATGCTACCCGTCCCCTAGCCCCCCAGCCCCCGACAGGCGCTGGTGTGTGATGCTGTCCTCCCTGTGTCCATGTGTTCTCATTGCTCAACTCCCACTTATGACTGAGAACATGTGGTATTTGGTTTTCTGTTCCTGTGTTAGTTTAGTTAGCTGAGAATGATGGTTTCCAGCTTCATCCATGTCCCTGCAAAGGACGTGAACTCATCCTTTTTTATGACTGTATAGTATTCCACGGTGTATATGTGCCACTTTTTTTTTTTTTTGAATTTTTAAGAATATGTTAGGCAACACCAGCCATATCATTATTCTTTGTAGGACTTATTTGTCCATATTTAAGATGTAGCAACTGGTATAAAGCCTCTTCCAATGGTCATGTGCTAGGATTCTAGAAGCGGGAGGGCAGGGGATGAGGCTAGGGATAAAATAAACTGCACCATTAGGTACAGTATGCACTACTCGAGTGACAGGTGCAGTAAAAGCTCAAAACTCACAACTTTATAATTCATCCATGTAACAAAAGCTACTTGACCCCCGAAACTATTGAAATAAAGATTAAAAAAAAACTCCTTGTGCTCTCCCTATTTATTCCTTCCACCTTCCTTTCAAACCCCTGGAAACCACTGATATTCTTACTATCTCCATGGTTTCACCTTTCCAGAATGTCATATGGTAGGAATCTTACAATATGCAGTTTTTCATATTGAATTCTTTCACTTTGCAATGTGCATGTAAAGGTTCTTCCATGTCTTTTTGTGGCTTGATAGCTCATTTTATTGCTGAATAATATTCATTTTCTATATGCACCATAGTTAATTTATTCATTAATCTACTAGAGGATATCTTGGTGTCTTTCAAATTTTGGCAATTGTAATAAAGCTGTTGTAAACACTCTTGCAGGTTTTTGCATGAACGCAAGTTCTTAACTCTTTTGATTAAAATGCCAAGGATTGTCATTGCTGGATCATACAGTAAGACTATGTTCAGTTTCATAAGAAACTGCCAAACTGTCTTCCAAAGTGTTTACACCATTTTGCCTTCCCACCAGCAATGAATGAGAGTTTCTGTTGCTCCACATCTTTGGAAGCATTTGCTGTTATCAGTGGAAAAAACTTTTTTTTATTAAGTAAGATGTCTCTGACATTTACAACTTCACACGTCTGAATTGTGCTCACTCTCCCCCTCTCCAAACCTCCTATGTTCCTTACCTTGAGGACCGGTACCATCATCCCTCAGGGCACTTAAGAGTATTTCGTGGCCGGGCGTGGTGGCTCACGCTTGTAATTCCAGCACTTTGGGAGGCCGAGGCGGGCGAATCACAAGGTCAGAAGATCGAGACCACGGTGAAACCCCGTCTGTACTAAAAGTACAAAAAAAATTAGCCGGGCGTGGTGGCGGGCGCCTGTAGTCCCAGCTACTCGGAGAGGCTGAGGCAGGAGAATGGCGTGAACCCGGGAGGCGGAGCTTGCAGTGAGCCGAGATGGCGCCACCGCACTCCACCCTGGGCGACAGAGCGAGACTCCGTCTCAAAAAAAAAAAAAAAAAAAAGAGTATTTCATGTCCTCCTTTCTCCATCACCACTCAAATAAACCAGTCACTAAGCTCTGTTGATTCTCACACTTGTATTTCTTTGAGGTTTGTTCCTCTTTTCCATCCTTTGTGCCTCTTTCCATGAAACAACCTCCTTCACTCTTCTCCCTTCCTCTGGCTTGCCCTGCTCCACACTACAGGCAGCTATCTTCCAAAATTCTGTGTTACTTCATTATTTAAACAACAACAACAACAAAAATAATAACAACAACAACAACAACAACAAAAACCTTTGACGTTCTCCCACTGCCTTCAGATTAAAGCCGCAACTCTCCTGGGCGGCCTGCAAGGTCTCCATGAACTTTGCTCTGCCAAACACCCTTAGCCTCATTAGTTGCTTTTCTGTCCCCCTCCCCAACACCCTGCAGGCTATTTGCAGTGTTTGTAATATCTGCAGTTCCGCAAACATGCAAGGCTGTTGTAAACCATTGCATGTATTATTCTACTTCCTTGGAACTCTTGTCTGGAGAATTCCTACTCAGGTTTCAAGATTTAACTCATCCTGGCTAACACAGTGAAACCCCGTCTCTACTAAAAAAAAAAATACAAAAAATTAGCCGGGCGAGATGGCGGCGCCTGTAGTCCCAGCTACTCAGGAGGCTGAGGCGGGAGAATGACGTGAACCCCGGGGGGCGGAGCCTGCAGTGAGCCGAGATCGTACCACTGCACTCCAGCCTGGGCAACAGCGAGAGACTCTGTCTCAAAAAAAAGAAAAAAAAAAAAAAAGATTTAACTCAAACATCAGCTCTCTTGACAACTGAGAGAAAGGACTTCTTTTTCTGGGTCCCCACTGAGTGGCATGGTCTAGCTAAGTTATGCCTTCATCTCCCTGACAGGCAGATTTATTTGTTTATGCATCCATCTTCCCCTCCTACTCCGTGTCTGTGCATTTCTGTATCCTTCCAGCTAGCCACTGATAAAGTTTGCTGCATTAAATTTATAAAAGGGCAACAGAAGGCTGTGGAAGAAAGACCTAACTGTGCCATTGATAGGACTTCATCACTTCAGAGCATGCACGACCTCTCAACCACCACCGGCTCACTTAACCACATAGACTGGAAAACAAGAGAAAGAGATAAGAGGGTAACTGTACTGGGTAGACCCTAGCTATATATATTTTCTCCCTCTAACCATTTTGAATAGGTTCTGAGGGAGAAGAAGCCAAGGTCATTGCTAACCACTACTCTTGTACTGATGGGGGAGGGGAAATTGTAAAATGTGAGATGTGCAGTTAGTTAGATGAGTGCAGAAAGATCATAAAAATTACTCATTGTCACAGGAAGGATTTATTCTGGCTCATGAAAATTAGCCTGCTTAGAGAACAGGTTTGCAAGGAATTGCATCAATTCTGCCTGGTTCTCCATGGGAGCTAAGCCTGGCCCTCTGCGTAAGCTCTTGCAGGTGCCTTTGCAGAGGGATGGGCCAGAGGGGAGGAACAGGTAGTAGCTTTTAGGTGGGAGTAGCCATCCATGTTCTCTTCTGGCTCATCAGTAAAACTTCTCATGTTTGGCCAGTTCTTTTTCCATTTCTTTTACAGATAACCCTTTTGATAATCTTGGAAAATGTGCCGCAGCTCCTGCTCAGGTTACCTGGGAAAAGTGCTCAGAATGTGATGGTGACTTGGCTGTTGAACTGAGTAGTTATCACAGTTTCTTGTGGATTCCTTAGACTTCTTCAATATTCAAGATCATGTGATCTGAAAATAGAGATAATTTTACTTTTTCCAGTATGAATGTATTTTATTTATTTTTCTTGCCTAACTTCTCTGACCAGAGCCTCTGGTACAATGTTGAATGTAAGTGGTGAATTAGTTAGTCTTTTTTTGGTATCTGATCTCAGGGAAAATACTTCATGTTTTACCATTAAATGTAATGTAGCTCTGGAATTTTGTATATGCTTTTTATTTGATTAAGGAAGTTCCCTTTTATTCTTAACTTGTTATGTGTTTTATCATGAAAGAGTGTTGAATTTTGCAAAATGCTTTTTATGAGTCTTTTGATGTAATCATGTGGTTTTTGTCCTTTCACCTGTTAATAGGATTTATTATACTGATTGATTTTCGTATACTAAATCAACCTTGCATTCCTGGGATAAATCCTATTTAGTTATGACGCATAATCCTTTTTATACATTATGTGTTCACTTTTCTAGCATTTTATTGAGATTCTTTCTGTTTATATTTATAAAGAAAATTGATCTTTTACTTTCTTTTGTGATATCTTTGTCTGGATTTGGTATCAGGACAATATCAGCTGTGCATCGTGAGTTAGGAAGCATTTCCTCATTCTCTCTACTTTTTTTTTTTTGAGTGTGTGGAGGGTTGATGTTAATTTATCTTCACATGTTTGATAGAATTCACCAGTAAAGCCATTTGCATCTGGGGTTTTTTATGGGAAATAAAAAATTTCCCATGGCTATTTAAAATGTGTTATTTTATTTCCATATATTTGTGGCTTCCTGAAATTTCCTTATTTTTCTGAACACTTTTAAATGTATTGAGGCTTGTTTTATGGCCTAATATATGTTTTATCTTGCAGAATGTTCTATATGCACTTGGGAAGAATGTGTGTTATGCTATTTTTAGGTGGGGAGTTTTATAGATGAATTGGTTTATACTATTGTTGAAGTGTTATATTTTCTTAACTGTCTTCTGCCTAGCTCTTCAATCTATTATTGAAAGTGGAGTATTGAACTCTACCAATTATCATTGCATTGTCAATTTCTCCCTTCATTTCTGACAGATTTTGCTTCATGTATTTTGGGCTCTGTTGTTAGGTGTATATATGTTTATAATTGCTGTTTCTTCCTGCTTAATCTTGATTATTATTATAAAATATCTTTCATTGTCTCTAGTAGTAACTTTTGTCTTAAATTCTATTTTCATAATACGAGTATAGCCACCTCAGTTTTCTTTTGGTTACTGATTGTCTGGTATATCATTTGTACCTGTTTTCTCTCAACCTATTTGTGTCTTTGAATTTGAAGTGTCTACCTGTAGGCAGCATATAGTTAGACAATTTTTTAAACATGCATTTCTCAGCTTCTTTCTTTTTACTGAAGTATTTAGTTTACTTACGTTAAATCTAACTACTATTAAGGTAGGATTTGTATCTGTCATTTTGCTATTTGTATTTTGCACGTCTTGTGTTTGCTATTTGTATTTTGCATGTCTTGTGTCTTTTTGTTTCTTTGTTCCGCCATCACTCCATTTTTTGTGTTAAATAGATATTTTTAATGTGCAATTTTAATTCCTTTGTTGTTTCTTTTAGTATTTATTTTTGAGTTATTTTCTTGGATGCTCTGTGGATTAGAATTAACACCTTTGGTTATAAAAATCTAGAACATCACCTTAATTTTAATAGTTACAGCCTCCCCCTTATGCTGTTGTTGTCATAATGACGTTTTTGTGTATTGTGTGTCCATCAACAGATTTGTAAGTATCATTTATGTACTGTTTTTATATCAGACACTAGAAAAAGGAGTTACAAACAAAAAGTACATTTATACACTGTTTTATATTTACCTTATGAAGTTAGAGCACCTTATAAGTGCGGTTGATTTCTTTTCCTTGACTTTGCTCACTATCTAATGTCCTTTTATTTTATTCTGAAGGACTCTAGTATTTCTGCTAGTAATGAATTCACTGTTTTTATATACCTGGGATGGTTTTAATTGTTCCTTTATTTTTGAAGGATTGTTTTTCTGAATATTGAAATCTTGGTTCACAGTCCCTTTCTTTCAACATTTTGAATATATCATCTCACTGCCTTCTGGCTCCTGTGGCTTCTAACAAAAAGTCAGTTGTTCATCTTATTGAAGGTCCATTGTATATAGTAAGTCACTTCTTTCTTGCTTTTTCAACATTCTTTGTTTCTGTCTTTCAACAGTTTGACTATGATAGGTCTAGTTTTGGATCTCTTTAATTTTATCTTACTTGAAGTTTGTTGAGAATTCCAGGTATATAGATGAATTTTTCATTGAATTTGAGAAAATTTTGACCATTACACCCCTTTCTTCCTCTCATCTCCTTCCGCCACTCATTATGTGTATGTTGATGGGGTCCCTCAGGTCTTTGAGGCTCTGTCAATTTCAAGTTCACCAATTCTTCCTTCTGCCAAATCAAACTTGCTGTTTAGCTTCTTTATTAATTTTTAAATTTCAACTCCAAAATCTCTATTTAGTTGTCTGTGTGTACCTGTGTATGTGTGTGTGTATTTAAAAATATTTTCTATCTCTTTATTGGTATTCTCTATTTGCTAAGACACTGTTCTCATACTTTGCTTTAGTTCTTTAGAATGGTTTCCTTTAGTTCTTTAAACATACTTACAGTCGCTGATTTAAAGTCTTTGTCTAGTGGTCCCAAT
>NW_026652283.1:5203426-5275538 GCF_009828535.3 Hylobates moloch | reverse complement strand
CTCTATTGGTTAGTTTAGTGGTCAGCTGGTAATTAGACAAAGTAATCCTTAAATGCCTTTAATCAATGAATCTTTCAGCTTTCACGATGTGTTGGGGGATGGATTTTGTGCTTTGGTAGTTCATTACTCTGCTTTAACCTTCACCTCCTGCTTGTACAGAGCCACAGTGTCAGCCAGAAATGAGAAATTAGGGCCTTCTCAAGTCTTCTCTGGGCATATGCACAACTCTGCACACGAGTGTGGCATTTAATTCTAGAACTAATCAGAGATTTTCAGTGTCCTCTATGTATATCTAATTCCCCAGAATTTCCTTTGGAGCTTTTTTGTAAACCTCTTTGCCTCATCTTATAACAGCTCTAATGTTAAAAAAATTGTCATTGATTTTTTTTTTCAAAAAACACTCTGGGGATAGGGCTGTTAGTCCTGAGTCAGGTAAAGTAAAAATAAGACCTGTGAATGGGGCTTTTCCAGGAAACTGCCAGACAGATCAAATAGTGACAATTGCCTAAGTATGGGGCTTTGGGGGCAGCCCCAAGCCCATTATACTCTTTTTTTTTTTTTTTTTTTCAGCAGCAGCTGCTAGGCTACTGGTCTTCATAGCCACCATGACTGGGAAGCTGTTGGTTTTCAAGACAACCACAATGCTAGGGAGAGGGGATGAAAACAGGGCAGATTTAAACACCATCAATTTCACCGTTCATACCAAGATTTAGCCATTTTCCTGAATAAATACTTCTTGGGTTGTTGCAAGCCTTTGGTTAATTTCCAGAATTTAAAAAATTGATTTTCATCATTTTGAAAGTGTTCTCATTCCTTTTGTGGAGGAGCGTATTTCCAGAGGTCCTTACTCCCCCGTTCCAGAAGTGTTTTCTAAACTCATCTACTCTTCATTGCAAAGGATCGTCATGGGTGTTGTTATTTTCCAATTTACTTGTGTACAGAAGCAGGTAAATGTAACCCTTTTCAAACCAATTCCTGCCCCCTTTCAATCTGACCCTGACATAATGGCAAACCATCTTCTTTATTTTCTTCTCCTCCCCATGTTGGGACACTCCATTTTTCACTTAAATGTTCCTGAAAACTGAAGGTCCATCTCGACTTAACTGGATTATGCCTTCTTAAACCAATAGTCCATGGGATGGAGACATGCAATTCCTGGCTAGCAATCTGCACAGTCATTGCTACCACTCTAAGACCTAGGTAATGTGATAAGAGTGTCATCTTTGTTTTAAAACTTTGTGCATTAATATGGGTAATAAGAATAAAAATGAAAACTAAATTTATATAGCAACTTAATTCTAGGTAGTGGCATCCTGTTGCTTACCAGTCTCTAGCCTCTTGATCAAGTTACACTCTTAGCTTTAGATTGTTTATAGCATATTATAATAATTATAATAATAAACTCCCACTTGTAGGGAAGAGCAAATAACAAAGAATGTGTGAAAGATTTATAATTAAGTGCTGCAAAAACTTTTATAATTCAGTGTGAAACTGATTAACCACTTTATTTTATGTGCTTGGAAGTGTTAGAGCCCAGGATTATTCAATAATTTGTCCAACACCTAGTAGGGATGAGTGACAAACCAGGAATATTAGAAAGCAACTTACGTGCTTTACGGTGAAAGTGTGTTCCTCCTTAAATTTTGCTCCCCAGTTACCTAATTTGCCTTACCCTAGTCTTATCCCTGTTATGCATTTTATCCTCCCCCATCTCTTCCCCAAATACTGACATTTTTGTTTGTTTGTTTTTTACAAGTGTGGGTGGTGGAGGCCAGATGCAGACAATTTAGGCAATTTAGTGGCTCTAGATTGCAATATACCCCAACAGACTCAGGGCAGAGATTACTAGCCCTCTTATCAGTCCCTCGTACACTGTCTCCCTGGTGCTGGCTGCTGTGGTCAAAGGAGGGTGTGGAGTGCTTGGGGGAGAAGTTCTGCTGGGGAGGGATTCGCTTGCTAGAGCAAGGTCCCTGTGTCAAAGGAGCTCTTTCCGGGAATTCAGCCCCATGGAACCACAGGTATGTGCAAACAGGGAAAAAAGAAATCAGTGCATGTTTGATCTGTGTCTGGGCTTGTGGAAAAGGATTGCATTTCCTTTCTTTTTGTCTTTTCATAGATTCTCAGACCACTAATTCCTTTAATCAATAGCAAAGATTTGTACCAGGTGTCTCAGAAATTTGCTTGTCAGGTTAATGCCATTTAATCTTCTCTCTAGCCAAGACTGCTCAGGGACTCTAAGCAGAACTTACTTGGTGGCTGGCTGCTCTAGGGCAGTCAGAATTGTACGACCAGGTATTGAGGAAGGCAGTGGCAACTTCTGTTTTACTAGTTCTTACTTATTTGTACAGCACTTCCCAGTATACAAAGCACTATCACATTTATACTCTAGCAGCCAGGCAGGCAGGGCAGAGGTTACCACACTTCAGACTCTAAGAGAAATTCTGAAAATTAAGATATGCACAGCATTGATTGCAATACACATCCTGACTTCAGTGACATGAAAATATGATAATATAAACATTTGCGTGCGTGTGTGTGTGTGTGTGTGTTTGTGTGTGTGTGTGTATCTTGGAACCAATGAAATTTAGTTCCATGCATATTTAATGGGCAAAAAAAAAAAAAAAAAAAACAACAAAAAAAACCCTTCAAGGTCCAGATAAGTGCCAAAGCCAAGTTCTTATTTCACTGCTTCCTAGTCTTCCGGTTCCTAGCTCAGTGCAATTCTTAATACAAAATTTGTAGCCCAGTATTTAAGAAAACTTGGACAAATCATATATCTACTCTGGTCTTTGCTTCTTTTATTTGTAAAATTAGGATATGAATATTTGGCTTTACTGCCTCAGAGGATTATTCTGATGTTCAAATGAAAAGATGCATGGATCTCTTATTTTTTTATTAATTAAGAATTTACTGACTCTCTCTTATGTGACAAGCACTGTGCCAAGTTTAAACAGTTGAATGGAGTAGCATATGACCCCTGCCTTTATGAAGTTTCAAATATAGCACTTGGTGGTGTGCAGAGGACTGTATGATTATGAGGCATTGTTGTTGCTATTGCTATTGTGAGAGATGATGACAGCAAAACCCTTGAATGGAAGAGCTTAATGGGGCTGACGATGAGGGAGTAGAGGGTGGTGTCCCACCTTTGCCCAAGTTGAACCTCTAAATATGGTGGCTGGAATTTTCCCAGGCCTAATAGAAACACCTAAGCTTTTAAAATTGGAATTTGATCCCCAGTCTACCTCCGCAGTCCTTTCGTGCTGTGTGACTGCCTATTCCTCTTCCAGCCCTTTGAACTTGCCATGAGCATTCTCATATGTGTGTCTTATTCCCATCTTTTCATCTTCTTGACTCTATTTGCAAAATCCTGCAGATCCTTAAGCCCCAGGTTTTCTGAATATTCTTCTAATCATCTCAGACCACAGTGATTTTCTTCCCCTAAATTCCTGCAGCATGTTCTTGCAGCATTTATTATGTTCCACTTTCACTGAACATGGTGATGTATGTGCCTTGTCTTCCTATCTGGGGAAAGGGCGCTATTCTACTCATCTCTCCCTCAGGGTCTAATATTCGTATATTGATTAATTTATTGTTATTGAGACTTCCCTCATTTTAAGCTGTCTCTGTACCCAGCGGTGAGAGGAAAGTGGATTTCATAACGTAATCAGAATGGTACTACTGGAAGCGAACTTTGAAACCATTAAATTTCACCTTCATATTTTAAAGATTAGGACATAGGGAAGAAGGTCAAACAGTTAGTCTGGGACTGGAAGCTCCTACACCATCCACTGTGTCCCTCCAATCCCTTGGTCAGTAAGAACCTGCCCCACCCTGCTGCCGCCCACACTCCCATGACCTCCAAAGAGAAAAGCTTTACCAGTCCTCTTTGGGAGCAGTCCAAATGCAAAATTCCCTGAATGGTTTATCCTGGGGCAAAAGAGCCTTTATCTTTAAAGGGAGGTATTGATTAGATTTACCATTACTGATATACCATTGATGATTTATGACCTTCTGTTTGTTTCCAAATCTATTATTCTCAGCGCACAAGGGCACACGCACCTGAGAATCTGACCTCATATTCCTTTTGGCCTTTGACTTGATCCATGAGCTGAGTAGATGCCGTCCCAGCTCCTTATAGGAGCAGCTGCAGGCACAGCCTTTCATGGCCTTGATGGATGCACATCTTTACTCATGGCTCTAGGCAATCTTTCTTCCGAGTCTTCAGCTCCGAAGCTGTCCTTCTTCAGCCTGACCGCCTGGAATGCGCGTGCCTGAGCCCTGGATTCTATCCCCTTCTCTAGTATGTTAACTGCAGGCAAAACTACAAGGAAGTATTTCCCACGGTAAACCCACTTCAAACACACATACCTAGCTAATGTTCACCAGGATTGGGGTTGGGAGGAATGTATAGACCTGATGAGAACTCACATGCCATGGGTTTTTTTTTTTTCTCTACTTGTACCTAGGACACTAGCTGGGGAGATGACTCTTTTTATCTCAAGACAGTTTGCTGTGGTCAAGTTATTTTTTGGTTCACCCAACTTTTTTCTTCTTTCCATTTTGGCACCCATTGCTCCGTGTTGGTCAGTATGTAATAGGAAGCAGAATGTGCTTGCACATTGGAAACTTTAAAACATGCAACCCATTTAGTGTGAAAATTTGCCTTGGAGCAGAGACCAGGCTTTCCCAGGGTCCTGGTGTAGGACATGCCCATTCAAACTCCCTAGTCCAGAACTTGACCTGCAAGATTTATGAGCCTTCTAGGTTACCTGAGGATAAGCCGTGCCTGGAAGATAGCTTTCTCCAAGAGTTCTAAAGATGGAGATTTCAGGCTGCTCTGCTGTCCTGCTTTAAGAGTTTGGAGAGAGAAAATATTCTTGCCCCTAGTGAGAGAACCTTGGCACTGGAAGTTATCACATTGATAAGGAAGCTGAGACCTCTGAAGAGTAAGTGATGTGTGTCCCTCAGCACGGTGAGGGTCTAGGACAAAGGACTCACTCCTTTTTAAGGCTCCATCCTGCAGGCAGGAATTTGGAACGTAAGGAGATAACCTACAACACTGAGTTCATGTCAGAGGCCCTAGTGGGCCTAGAGGATCCTGAACTACATGACTCAAGAGCCCACTGTTCTTGGTTTCCTTTCCTTTGGACTTACTCTGCTTCCTCTCCATAAATATCCATTTTTGTCTTAAGCAAATAAATCCCTCATCTCTTTGGCTGAAAAGTCACTTAGGAGGTCACCTATAGTTCATTCCCCCATCTCTCACCAAGGTCACAGTTCATCCAATGATCATCCTCTTCATGATTCAAACATGTTTGGATCAGAGAATAGTGTTGTTACAGGGAATCCATTCCTTTAAAGAGTTACATCATCTGACTTTGATTTCAGAAGCACAGGGGGAATAAAGAGAGAAGTCACCAGATTAAAATATTGGCACAGGATTTGATTAGACATTTCTCTAAAGAAGTTCTACAAATGGCCAATAGCACATGAAAAGACACTCAACAGCAGTAGCCATTAGAAAAATGTAAATCAAAAGCCCAAAGAGACACCACTTCTTACCCACGAAGACAGTTATAACAACAAAAAATATAGAAAATAACAAGTATTGTCAAGGATGTAGAGATATTGGAACCCCTATACATTGCTGAAAGTATTGTAAAATAATGTAGCCAGTTAGGAAAACAGTTTGGCATTTCTCAAAAGATTAAATATAGAGTTGCCATACAGCCTGGCAATCCCACTCCCAGGTGTATACAGATAAATGAAAAAATACGTCCATACAAACATTTGTACATAAAGGTTCAGAGCAGTATTATTTATTACAGCCAAAAAGTGGGAACAACTGATATGTCCATCAACTGATGAATGAATAAACAAAATGTAGTATAGCCATAAATAGAATATTATTTGATCCTAAAAAAGAATGAAGCACTAACACATATTACAACATAAATGAATCTGAAAACATTATTCTAAGTGAAAGAAGTTTGTCATAAAAGGACATATATTGTATGGTTCCATTTATAAAAAACGTCTAGAATAGGCAAGTTCATAGAGATAGAGAGTAGACTGGTGGTTGCTTAGGGCTGGGTGGAATGGGTGATGAAGGCGAGGGACTGCTAATGGGTGCAGTTTCTTTTTGAGGTGAGGAAAATATTCTGGAATTAGATAGTGGTGATGGCTGTATGACTCTGCAAATATACTAAAGTCCACTGAATTGTACACTTTAAGAGAGTGAATTTTATGGTATATGAATTATATCTCAATAAAGGCTATTATTTTTAAGCAGCCATCATCGGCAAACACACACAAGAGAAGAAAAGTGGGCAATTTAAGGGAAACAGACAATGAATCCATCGTAAAACACTTTCCTTTTTCAGTGTGAATGAATATATTTATCACCAAATTGATGTATTCTGCAATATTGTGATTTTAAAATATGTGGTTTTCTGAAACTGAAGCCCACCCAAGAGCCATTGCTAATATGAGCTTCTGCAGGCCCTTATGACAGGGGTGGTGAAACTAGCACTTTTCTATTTTCATTTTTATTATACTTTAAGTTCTGAGATACATGTGCAGAACATGCAGGTTTGTTACATAGATATGCACGTGCCATTGTGGTTTGCTGCACCCATCAACCCGTCATCTACATTAGCTATTTCTCCTAATGCTATCCTTCCCCTAACCCCCCACCCCCAAACAGGCCCCAGTGTGTGATGTTCCCCTCCCTGTGTCCATGTGTTCTCATTGTTCAACTCCCATTTATGAGTGAGAACATGTGGTGTTTGGTTTTCTGTTCCTATGTTAGTTTGCTGAGAATGATGGTTTCCAGCTTCATCCATGTCCCTGCAAAGGACATGAACTCATCCTTTTTTATGGCTGCATAGTATTCCATCGTGTATATGTGCCACATTTTCTTTATCCAGTCTATCATTGATGGGCATTTGGGTTGGTTCCAAGTCTTTGCTATTGTGAATAGTGCTGCAATAAACATACATGTGCATGTGTCTTTATAGCAGAATGATTTATAATCCTTTGGGTATATATCCAGTAATGGGATTGCCGGGTCAAATGGCATTTCTGGTTCTAGAACCTTGAGGAATCGGCACACTGTCTTCCACAATGGTTGAACTAATTTACACTCCCACCAACAGTGTAAAAGTGTTCCTATTTCTCCACATCCTCTCCAGCATCTGTTGTTTCCTGACTTTTTAATGATTGCCATTCTAACTGGTGTGAGATGGTATCTCATTGTGGTTTTGATTTGCATTTCTCTAATGACCAGTGATTATGAGCTTTTTTTCATCTGTTTGTTGGCGGCATAAATGTCTTCTTTTGAGAAGTGTCTGTTCATATCCTTAGCCCACTTTTTGATGTTTTTTTTCTTGTAAATTTGTTTAAGTTCCTTGTAGATTCTGGATATTAGCCCTTTGTCAAATGGATAGATTGCAAAAATTTTCTCCCATTCTGTAGGTTGCCTATTCGTTCTGATGATAGTTTCTTTTGCTGTGCAGAAGCTCTTTAGTTCAATTAGATCTCATTTGTCAATTTTGGCTTTTGTTGCCATTGCTTTTGGTGTTTTAGTCATGAAGTTTTGGCCCACGCCTATGTCCTGAATGGTATTGCCTAGGTTTTCTTCTAGGGTTTTTATGATTCTAGGTCTTACATTTAAGTTTTTAATCCATCTTGAGTTAATTTTTGTATAAGGTGTAAGGAAGGGGTCCAGTTTCAGTTTTCTGCATATGGCTAGCCAGTTTTCCCAACACCATTTATTAAATAGGGAATCCTTTCCCTATTGCTTGTTTTTGTCAGATTTGTCAAAGATGAGATAGTTGTAGATGTGTGGCATTATTTCTGAGGCCTCTGTTCTGTTTCATTGGTCTATATATCTGTTTTGATACCACCACCATGCTGTTTTGGTTTCTGTAGCCTTGTAGTATAGTTTGAAGTCAGGTAGTGAGATGCCTCCAGCTTTGCTCTTTTTGCTTAGTATTTTCTTGACTATATGGGCTCTTTTTTGTTCCACATGAAATTTAAAGTAGTTTTTTTCTAATTCTGTGAAGAAAGTCAATGGTAGCTTGACAGGGATAGCACTGAATCTATAAATTATTTTGAACAGTACGGCCATTTTCACAATATTGATTTTTCCTATCCATGAGCATGACACTTTTTTAAGGTCTTTGTCACATCTTTCTCTTTTCACCTCTGCTTCTCTGTTAACCTGGCAGGAAGCTCACAATGAATCCCTCCTGCACAATCTGGTGCAGTGAGCCAGTGACATGAGTTAATGTTGGAGATTCTCTGAGCTGCAGGTTGTGGGTGAGATTGATTTTCTTTTATTGTGTCCTTCAAGGATAGGATGGGGTGTGAGAAGCGTTGGCTATTGAATGGGAATATAGGTCTCTGACTCGCAATGAAAGTGACTGATTCTCCTCTGTGAATGCTTTAGGGAATAAGAGACTATTCTGAAATCGAGTGAGGAGGCACTATTCATAGGGAAGATTAACAATAGCAGCCAGAAGGTGGGTTGTACAGAGCACCTCACTTGGCATCATGAGCCACTCTTCAGGTCATCATCTTGACCATCTGTATGCCTTGGAACAGTCACCTAATTACTCTGGGCTTTGATTTCCTCAACTATAACATGGGAATAATGATTCCCTTCCTGCTTGAATTTCATAATCACAAGAGTTGTTAGAAATCGTCTAGCACAGTCTATTTCAAATCCATCTCCCTCTTGGATCCCACCCCTGTCCTCCATGCACCCACTTAGAGTTTCAACAAATGATTGGCCATTCTCTACATGAGTTGGCCAGTCCTGAAAAGTGTGCTTACATTAAGGTGAAGTTGTTGGGTTGCCAAGTCTTCACTGGGATCCTTGGGTGCTCTGACTATAGCTTCCACATGATAGAAGTCTGAAGACCAAGACCCAGCACCACTGACAACTTCCCTTCTCCAGGCTAGATCCTTCCTGCTGTGCTATCAAAACCTCATGTAGCCTGGTTTCAAGTTCTCTGACAACCTGGTTACTCTCTGAATACATTCCAGACTGCCTGCTTCTCTACATACTAAAAACAGTACTGAAAAGTCATCAGAATAGAGTGGGGTTTTACCTTCGTTGCTCTTGACAGTAAATTCCTATGAATTAGTATATATATGCCTTCATTTTCTTGGCAACCACATTCACAGGAGATTCACATTCTTATTACAATCTAGGAAACCCACATGCTCTTTTCTCTGTGAGATCCTTTAGCAAAATTTCCTTCAATCTTTTCTCTTGTGCCCTTCATTTTTTTGTTTTTTGGACTAAGATGCAGATTTTACATTTTTCTCATTGGGTCCAATTATTTCAGCCCATTTCCTGTACTGCAGATGAATATTTGGTCAGGAACGTTTGATAATGCAGTGATGAAAAGGAATGGAACGGAGTAGAATGGAGATGCCAGTTCTGCTTCGAAGGGTCTCTGTGAGGAAATTGTATCTCCAAGTCTAACCCCAGAGCCACTAGAAGTGGGCACAGAGAAAACACTCTACCCATCCAAGCCCAGGCTCTGCCCACTCTAGGACAATTGTTTTCTGGTTATCTCATCTTTCAGATCTTGAGTCAGAAATCATACAGTGGTCATTTGGGCCAAGGTAGAAGGGCTCAGCAAGGGAAGCGGGCAGAAGAGAAGAAAGAAGAAGAGTAAAGTGGTGGAGACAGAGTGAGATATAGTGGATGACTCGTTGAAATGTCTCCTTGGTTTTGGTTACATTCTTGTTCCTAAGTTCTACGGGACACCCCTGTATTCTTTTTCAGAGACAGGGTCTCACTCTGTCACCCAGACTGGAGTGCAGTGGCACAATTATAGCTCACTGCAGCCTTGAGTTCCTAGGTTCTACTGCCTCCCACCTCAGCCTCCCCAGTATTTAGGACCACAGGTGCACACCATGCCTAATTATTATTACTATTATTATTGTAGAGATAGGGTTTCAGTATGTTTCTCAGGCTGGTCTTGAACTCCTGGCCTACAGCCAGCCTCCCTCCCAAAGCGTTGGGATTACAGATTTGAGCTACCTCACCAGGCCTCCCCTCACATTCTTATAATTTCTTCTGCTTTATGTTTTTTTTTTTTTTTTTTTGCGTATTCTAAATCAATGTGGTTTCTCTTGCTTGAAGTAGTCTTCCCGTCCTATAGAATCTAAGGACAGAGCCATAATTATGCTCAGGATTTTAACCAATGTGCAATCTGAGGCCATGACACATGCAATCAATTGTTTGAAACTATTCAACACTCACTGAAGTCAATGCAGAAGTTTTTTGTTTGTTTGTTTGTTTTTTTTTTTTTTTTTTTTTTGAGATGGAGTTTTTTTCACTCTGTCACCCAGGCTGGAGTGCAATGGCATCATCTTGGCTCACTGCAATCTCCGCCTCCAGGGTTCAAGTGATTCTCCTGCCTCAGCCTCCCAAGTAGCTGGGATTACAAGTGCCTACCACCACGCCCTGCTAATTTTTGTATTTTTAGTGGAGATGATGTTTCACCATGTTGGCCAGGCTGGTCTCAAACTCTTGACCTCAGGTAATCCCTCCCACCTCAGCCTCCCAAAGTGCTAGAATTACAGGCATGAGCCACCATGTCCGTCCACAATGCAGAAGTTTTAAGGTGTCCCAATGACTTAAATAATGGGCAAGGGGATCCAAAGATGTTAAGTATAGGGATGAGAGGAAAAGTAGTATTTCCAAGGACGGGAAGTTTTTAATGAAAAGTAAAAGGCAGTTGCTTCAACTACAACAGGAGAAATTTTGGAAGAGCACGAAGACATTCCCCAGGTCATTAAATATCTGAACTTTTGCCTCTGCAGAACTTCAAATGAGGCCAGTCAACCAATGACCCTGAATGTTGAGGCATTCAAACAACATTCTCTGAGCCTCTATTATACATCTGGCAATGTGCTGGGTACACAAGAAATGCTATACACAACCCTGCCCACAAGAAGCTTAAAGTATTATTAGGGACATAGAACAAAATCATTAGCAAACAACAGAAAGCAGCATATAATTAATTTTCCCAAGGCGTGGTACTTCTTGTAAGAAAGAAGTGAGTGGAAAATTTAGCTTACTCTGGAATTGTTGGGAAAGGCTTGAAGAACAAGTTTGGACTTGAGCTGAAGTAAGACAGGATGGAAAAGATTTCAGTAACTCAAATGATAAAAGGATAGTAAGAGAAAGAGGAAGGGAGGAAGGTGAGAAGAAAGGAGGGACCATTTAGGAGAGGTGCAGTGTACACCAAAAGACAAAGGAGATAGCATGGCTGGCACAAGGAAATGAGCTTGACTGAAGACTGCTTTCACCTGTGGTCTTCTCTTTGTTCCTTTTCTCTACCCCAGCAATCCTCTTTATCTCTGGTCCTACTCTGGCCCTGCAAATCCCTCCTACTTTAGAACTCTTGGAAATCTTAACACACTTTCTCTACTCTTGCATGTGCCTTGTAGAATTTTAGTTACTTGGTATTACCAATGTTTATAACATATTATTAATTTTTAAAAATCTTTCCAATAGGGTGAGAAGCTCCTCAAAGATAAGGACTGTGCCCAGTATGTTTTAGCATTCACCTAGAGCCAGTGCAATATGTTGAATGTCAAGTTCTACATAGGCATTTATTAAAGGAACCAGGTGGAATCTGAATACCATTTCTGGTTCTAACCTTTCTGGGAGCCACTGCCTTTTACATTTTTAGTTTTTCATTCCAAGACTTTGCTGAGGGTTGAAGTCAGCTGGTGGGCATGTGAAAGAATGAAGACAAAGCCCAGTTCCCTCCAGAGACTGCAACTTTTGTTGTGGTTGTAGGAACCATCTCATCTCTGTTCCTGCTAGGTGAGCACTCAAACCTTGAGTAGAAATTAGGCACAGTTCATAAGAAGTCAGGAAGCAGGTAAAGATTTACATTAAAATAGGAAGGAAGGACCCCTGTTTCTCCTATTATCTGCTGGCACACCTGTGTGAAGATGCCAAGTGCATGATAGAGAGTTCAGCTGGTGCTCGGAATAATTGCACCCAAAAGGACTCCAGAGCTCTTCTGAGTCCTTCAGGCAGGATTTCGATGGCTCCATCACATCTATGTTGATGGTCTTCATAAGCCTTTTGCAAATCAAAGTTTTAGGTAAGAAGGGAGTCAGATGTTTCAAATGCATTTATCTCCAGATACGGAAACATCTGGAGTATTATTATAAAGCCTGGAAAAATAATCTGCTGGTCTTCATTTATCTTCTGGATTTGGGACCAGTTTGATTCTACTGTGAATCTGGCTACAGATCACAATGGCCATGTGGACCCAGCCCCTGGGAGCACAGGTGATTGCCCCAGCTCAGCTGAGATGGAGAAGTGGAACTACCTTCTAGAGCATGGAGTCTGGGGGGAAGCCAGCTTTTTTTGGATTCATGGTATATTCTGTCCTCACTGTGTCACTTATGAGTTGTGTGCCCTTGGGCAAATTATTTAGCTTGAGTCTCAGTTTCCTCATCTGTAAACTGAAAATAATAATAATGTGAAACTGAATGGGTGGTTGCAGGGATTAAATGTGATCACATATATTTGTATAAAGCCTGTGCATAGCAGCTGGGCAGAGTAAGCACATGATAAATGACAGCTACTGCAATTATTATCACTCACTGCATCTGGGCAGCATCATACCTTACTCAGCCCTGCCCAAGAAGTTCTGTCTTGAATAGGGTTTGGGGAGAGCAGAGAGGAGGTGATAGGTCTGCGTGTGTGGCTGGCCTCCTGTGTTGATTAAGAGGGGGTATGTACATCCTGAGAAAATTGCAGTTTCATGGGTGTGTCTCAGCCCCAAAGCATGTTGGAGAATCTCTGACAAAGACGAGTGACAAGTCAGAACCACATGGGTTGTTCATGGCCTGGGCAAACCCTGCTTTCCACTCTGCGCAGCGTGCTGCTCTCACAGGAAAGGATTCACCAGTCACAGACTTTTCTTTTGTATCTGTAGCATTATTTGTTTTTAAATAGCAATAATATGACAGAACTTTTCATGTAACGAATATGATCGTCACTATAATAGGTAAAAATAGGGCTAGCAGAAAAGAACTCTTTTCTTTAAAAAATTGTAAAATCACTGCACTCCTATCTGAACGATAGCGCAAGACTATCTTTCTTAAAAATTGTAAAATTCAATTTAATTTTTTAAATTTAAATTTTTAAGAAAATTTTAGATTCAGGGGATACATGTGCAAGTTTGTTACTTGTTATACTGTGTGATGTTGAAGTTGAGCTTCTATCGAACCTGTCACTCAAATAGTGAACATAGCACTCAATAGGTCATTTTTCAACCCTCGCTCCCCTCCCTCTGTCTTCTCAAAAGAAAACATACAAGCAGCCAAAAAACGTGAAAAAATGCTCAACGTCACTATCAGAGAAATGCCAATCAAAACCATGATGAGATAGCATCTCATATCAGTCAGAATGGTTCTTATTAAAAAGTCAAAAAATAACGAATGTTGGCAAGGCTGCAGTAAAAATAGAATGCCTATACACTTTTGGTGGGAGTACAAATTAGTTCAGCCCCTGTGGAAAGCAATTTGGAGATTTCTCAAAGAACTAAAAATAGGACTATCATTTAACCCAGCAATCCCATTACTGGGAATATACCCAAAGGAAAGCAAATCATTCTACCAAAACGACCCATGTACTGGTATGTAATAAGCACTATTCATAACAGCAAAGACATGGAATCAACCCAGGTGCCCATCAACAGTGGACTGGGTAAAGAAAATGTGGTACATATATACCCATGGAATGCTATGCAGCCATACAAAAGAATGAAATCGTGTCTTTTGCAGCATCGTGGATGCAGCTGGAGGCTATAATCCTAAGTGAATTAAGGCAGGAACAGGAAACCAAATACTGCGTGTTCTCACTCATAAGTGGGAGCTAAGCACTGGTTACACACTGACATAAAGATGGGAACACTAGACAATGGGAACATCAGTCACACACTTAAATTTCCTCCCTCTTTCTGTCTGTCTGTCTCTTCTTGGTCTTTGGACTGAATAGAAGAGCTGGGGCCATTTTAGGGGCCTCACTTCATCCCATTAAAGGAGCCAGCATAGCCTATGCATGATGCACCTATCTGTACCTACCGGTGAGTGACAGATGCTGCTCCACATCAGGGGCTGTCCAGGCATATCTGAGTCGGACTGACATGAGTGGATTAGATGTTCACTCACAGGGGATGACTTCAGAAAGCACCAAAAACCTTGCCCAGGTCATCTTGCCGTTTATCTACTGTGAAAGCAGAAGTTATCCCGTACCAGTGTCCTTCTTCAGTGTCAAAGCTTTGTAAAACTACAAATACTGGGAAAGAGTGACTGCTTAAGTCAAAAGCAGTCATTAACTCCTTCATGTGAAATAGTTCACAGGAATTTCATTCATCAGAGAAATTAGGAAAGAAAGAATTACAGGACTATAAGAAACAGCACAGAAGCATTGGGTGGAAGAGCAGAGGTCCTGTGGCACAGCTGGGGTCTGGAGAGGGGAGCCCTGGGCCCTGCTGGAGGATACCGGCCTCAGGTTGCTTGGAGAAGTCTACTGAAAGGGAGAAGGGAGAGCAAGGACAAAGCTTTGACCCCCTTCGTGATTCTGCCTAGATGCTGGGGAATCGTTCATTTGCCCTGTCTGGAACTGGCACTGCAAAGGCGAGCTTGGAGACAGAAGGCAGAGCCTTAGCAAAGACAACACGTGGAGCAGGATTAGGCCCCACAGACGCGAATAACTCCACCAGGCCGGCACTGATGGCTTCCCGATGTGCTCTGAAGGGAGCGATCCCTCAGGCTGAGACATAACCTCACCACCAAAGCCAAAGTATGTCATGGAGCTTTTAATAACTCTGCCTGTCCCTGCCTCCCCCACAAAGGGGAACAGCTGGTCTCACCCTCCCTTCTGCTCACTGTCACTTTCTCTGTGATTCCAGGGTATTGTCTTCGAATGGGTGTCCCCATGCTAAGATGCATACTTTGGGGATGTGAGCAGTCATCATTTAATAATTTCTTTAATGCTATTGTTGCAGGGATTGCCTTTCTACGTGATGGTTTCAAAAGGCAGATGGGAGATTCATTCTAATTAGGGGCCCACTAAACTGCTCCCTTGTCTGTAGTTTCAGTCCCACCCATGTTTACCTGGGCCACCCAGGCCCCACTACACCTGCCCTCCACACTGGAGAATTTTAACACAGTCTGTGAGAACCTCAGATGAGCACTGAGGGCCAGGCCTGCATGGGGACTTCCTACCGCCCCCTTTCAGTGTCTCTCTGCCCACTCGTGGAGCCCTCTGCAGTGTGCAGGAGCCAGCATTTCCCCAGCAGCATACATGAGCCAATTGCTCATTTCTAGGAATTCTGTGGGCCAGCTGACATCAAATTGGCGGCTTGAAATTTCCACGGTGGGAGTATTTCCACCATTAAAACCAGCAAATGCTTTAAAACTGCACACCACTGCCTCTCTAAAACAGCACTCCACAGCACATCACCCAGGAATTCTGCTCCTCCATGCAGCCTACCGAGGCTTTTTCTTTCTTTTCTCTCCCACGTTACACTTTCCTAGGTCTGTGGCCTTTCTCTTTTGCTCTCCACTAGCTCTGATTGAAAAAGATTTATTAAGGTTCTTCCTCCTATTGTTTTAAGACACAGTCACAACTGCCACCCCTCTGGTAACCCTTGCATTTTAACTTTAGACAAAACCCCGAACCAAGCGAATAAGCCTGTGATTCTCTTCATGGCATTCAGAGTACCTAAGTTGGGGTGGAGACCTTCCTAGAACCCCTGCTCCCCTGGAAATTCTCCCAGTGCACTGGGTGGTGGGTGGTGTCATCTCCTTGCCTGGAATGTCAGGGTGGCCTGGTATGGAGGTGATCAGTTAGCCAGGTGAGCCTCCTCAGTGCCCTTCCTATCTAAGAGCTCAATCTTTTTTTTTTTTACTTGAATCTTTTTATTTTATTTTTTTGCACACAAAACAATAAACATTTTCTAAAAGTACATACGAACAAAAAGATGCATATCAAACATATTAGGAAGGTTGCACATGGGAAGACGGGGAATAGAAATGGGGGGTGGGAATTAAAGAAAATAAATGAGAGAGGGACTTTGTATGGATCAATGATAATAACTCAATCCTCTATTTGACAAAGAAGAAGGAGAAGGAAGAGGAAGAAAAAGAAAGTGGGATAAAGGATCAGAAAGGGAGGAAAATAGAAAAAATTAGAGTATGACTCCAGGGTAGACCTGTTTTGTTGTCGCTTGGTTCATTGGTTGGTTTGACAGTTGTATTTTTCATATGTTTCGCCATGTTGGCCAGGCTGGTCTCGAGCTCCCAGCCTCAAGTGATCAACCTGCCTCAGCCTCCCAGAGTACTGGGACTACATAAGAGCTCAATCTTATGTCATGTTTTTAAATATGTGTGAATCTCTCCATACTAAAGGCACCTACCTTTTCAAGATTTAGTATTTCCCTCCAAATGAATTAAGGTCCCCTAGAAACAGAACCACACTTCAGAAGTGTGTGTGTATTCTTGTTTTAACCCCTGAAATCTCCTATCATCACAGACCGGGGCACTCCAGTCATATCTGCATGTCCAGCTGGGGCAGAGAAGCCACTATCTTCTAATAAGAGGCATGTACTTGGAAAAGGCAAGTCAGTGGGTTCAACTCCTTGAGCTGTCTTAACTTTCTTTCCCCGCTTTTCCCAACTATTTCAACTTCTCCACGGCCCTTCCTGACCTCACTGCAAATTCTCCTTGTATGATCATGGAACCCAGAGTTTGACATAGATCTTCCTAGGATAGAAGGTGAATGTAGGATCACCAAGTTTCCATTTTAAATAGGGACATGAGCCTTCCCACACTGAGACAAAAAATGTTGCTCCTTACATAGGATTCTGCAATGAGGGAAGGCCCCATATGATATATTATGGAAGATAAAGGTTAAAACCTTGATTTCTACTTCTGTATCCCAGAGGCAGATCGGCTTTGGAAACTCTAGCATGGTGTCTATTACTGCTGCCTTCCTTGTTCTCAACCATGACACTCATCACACTGTAATTATAGATTTGGAGGCTGACTTGTTTAAATTATGTCTCCTTTCCTAAACTGTAAGCTCTATCCAGGCAGCAGTCTTGCCTGTCTTATTTGTCAGTATATCTCCACTGCCTAGTAAATGATGGTTGCTCAGTAGACACTTGTTAAATGACCTTAAGATCTTTCTCAGTAAGCCAGAATTTACTCTTCTTCCCCTATTTTGAGTTTGGATTTGTTTTTCCTTCTAGAGTAGTAACTTGGACTTAGTGCTATCAAAACCAGGAGGCAGAGTGGGTAGAAAGCACAAATTCTCTAAAGGTTTGTGCTTCCTGGCTATATAGTAATTCTGTTGGTGAATTTAGTTGCTAACCCTGACTCAAAGATCTAAGAGCCCTATGGCCCTTCTCAACTTGCTAACACTTTTTGTGACCCAGTTAGCTCAGCAACTTATGCTACAATATTAATGAGGCCATGGTCAGAATGAAGCTACAAAGGGGAATAGACTGCATCTTGAATCTCATCAGTTTACTGCTTATACAAGGCCTCTGGAAAGAGACTCTACATGGCTGTACGTATACTCATCTGCCTTGCTGGCAAAACAACTCCTCGGTAGTCTTTGCTGGGTCAACAAAGGTAAGTGATTCCCCACTCAACTCCCAAGCAGGACAGTTATCCTTGTACTCTGTGTTGCAGGCTTGTTTTAAGAAGTTGAGATCATGGCTGCAGAAGCCCTTTAACAGGTCTTCTGTAAGGCCAGAGATAGGTTATAGACATTGTCACCTGCTCCTACTAGCTGCTGGATTTTCTTAAATTCCAATGACATCTTTCAAGGTGCAGATTGTGACCCCTGAGTGCTCCTCTTCCCAAGTCCCTCACCCTCACAGCATTTAGCACATGTGAGTCTGGGCTCAGCCCCTGAAGTCATCTTTTCTAAATAGTTTCTTTAGTCAGGCCTGTAGATAATTACAGGTTGAGTATCCCTCATTTGAAATGCTGGAGACCAGAAGTGTTTCAGATTTGAGATGTTTTCAGATTTTGGACTGTTTGCATATATATATATACACACACACATATATATATATATACATATATATATATATAGTGACATATCTTGGGAGTGGAACCCATTTAAACATGAAATTCATTGTTTCGTATATACTTTATACACATAGCCTCAAGGTGATTTTATATGATATTTTAAATAATTTTGAGCATGAAACAAAGTTTTTATCTTGTTACCCTTTGTGAGAATTTGGTTATGTGTGAAAAAGACCACAGCTGAAGGGGGCTGGGAGGGCCTTGTTTCCCTTAGGGACACTGAATCGACGGTGTGCTGTGTGCCCGCATTTGAACTGCCATTTGTCACGTGAGGTCAGGTATGGAATTTTCCACAGGTGGCATCATGCTGACACTCAGAAAGTTTCCGATTTTGGAGTATTTCTGAGTCCAGATATCTGGGACACTCAACTTGTATTTCCTAAGCATGACCATTAACCTGCTGGGAGTTCATCTGAATGTTTCGTGGTCTAGATCAGAGGTTCTTAAAGTACGGGTACCTGAACCAGCAGCACCAGCATCACCTAACAACCTGTTAGAAATGCAAATTCTCAGGCCCTACCACCAACAAATAAATCAGAAACTTGTAGTGAGACCCCAAATTTGCCTCTTAATAAGATTTCCAGATGTTTCTGGTTCATGTTCTAGTTTGAGAACCACTGGCCAAGACTATAGTTTAGTCTCAGAATTCTTCCTATGAGATGTTGGAATGGAATTGTCCAACAAGAAGTCTTTTTTAAAGATTATTTTGTCCCTCCTCATTTTTCAGGTGAATAAATCGAGGCTGGAAAAATTTGTGGTACAATCCCAGCTGAGCCCAGGGTTCATGGATCCACATTCAGAGCTCTAGAGTACTGATCAACCACTCTCATCAACCTTGGCCTTGAAAATGTGTTCACTTGCTTGTGTCAGGGCAAAAGCTAACCTTTTTAGACTTTGACCCTTCTCAGCTGAGATACATATCTCTCCTTCCCCCTTCTAATCTTTCCTCCTAATCTCTAACTGCACCCACAAGCAAAACTGCCTCGGAGAAAAAGAAATCGCCAAGGGCTTGGTGCAGAAGTTTGGTCTCTCTTCCGGAGCTCCAACAGGTGATTCCCAAATGTAATTGTTACCCAGATTCCCTGCGTGCCTAAGAACAGATGGGCAGTCTGTAGAGGACTCCCTCCTGGAATTTTGGGAAAACCTATTCACAGAAGTGGGGGAAGGGCAGCAAAATGTTTCTGAGCAGGTCGGCTGCAAATGGACAAGGCCTGGCAACCTTCACTGCCCTTAAAAAGGAAAGAACTTGCTGTGTTTGGGGACAGTCCATTATCACTTAGCGGGGTGCAGGGGAAAGCAACCAAAACCCTAAACCTCCTTCCAGCCTTTGTTGCTTACGTCTTTCCAGCTCAGGACAATTGCCAGCTTTAAATTTCATCTATCATTTGAGACCATATGTGGAAATTCTGATCACTGACATTTTTATTTTTATCTCTCAGACTGAAAAGGCTTGTCTCTCTTCCAAACTGTCTTATTAAAAAGGCTAGAGTTGACTCCAACTGCTGCAGGCAGAATGGTGACAAGTGAGAGGGAGGAAGAGTTTGGTGCTTTGGGAAGGACAGAGCTGGTGCAAGTCACAGCAGGTCTCAGGCCCTCCTGGAGGGTGCCTGCATCATTCACGAAGACTCCACTGACTCTGTCTTCCAAAGACCTTCAAAAGTCTTTGACTTACACAATCTGCCCATCTTCTCTCCCCCAAACACAGTTGTGTGTATTACTCTCTATCAACAGAGATTTAAACAGCAAGTTGTTGGAAGAACATTCGTTCCTTCTGCTTCCAAAATATATGTATATTTTTTTCTGGCTTTGGCATTACATTTTTGGCATGGGATGCCCTAGCTATTTGCCTTCAGGAGATCTGTAAGTTAATATTTTTAGAGAGATGATCATTAAAAATCTTTATGGGTTCACTGAGAACGGGCCATGTGGAACTAACCCCATTTCCCCATTTTAAAATGGTTCCCAGGCAGTAAATCGGAAGAATGCCACAGCTATATAAAGTATCTTCATTTCAGAAAGGATTTAATAGCCTGTCATGATAGCTATATTTAAACAAACAAAAAATCTGAAGAAATAGGGTTGTACTTGGGTACTGCATGTGGCTTCACAGTTACAGTCAACTTGGAAAAATGTCATTTGTGTCTTTCTCTGATGTCCTGCTTATCTCTTCAGTGATTTCTTTTCTTTTCTGTCTTTTTTTTTTTTTTTTTTTTTTTTTGACGGAGTCTTGCTCTGTCACCAGGCTGGAGTGCAGTGGAGCAATCTTGGCTCACTGCAACCTCCGACTCCCTGGTTCAAGTGATTCTCCTGCCTCAGCCTCCCGAGTAGCTAGGATTACAGGAACGCGCCACCACGTCCAGCTAATTTTTGTATTTTTAGTAGAGACGGGGTTTCACCATGTTGGCCAGGATGGTCTCGATCTCCTGACCTCGTGATCCACCCGCCTCGGCCTGTTTTTTCTTTAAGAGATGGAGTCCTGCTCTGTCACAGAGCCTGGAGGACAGTGGCACAATCTTACACCGCACTGCAGCCTTGAATTCCTGAGCTCAAGCCATCATACCACCTTAGCCTCTTGAGTAGCTGGGACTACAGACACCTGCCACCATGCACAGCTAATTTTTTTTTTTTTTTCATAGCGATGGCGTCTTACTATGTTGCTCAGTCTGGTCTCCAGCTCCTGGCCTCAAGTGATTCTCCTGCCTTGGCCTCCCAAACTGCTGGGACTACATGTGTGAGCCACTGCTCCCAGCCTTCTTCAGCGATTTCTATAAAAGCATACAACGGTTATTTAACAAATTTGTGTGAGGTATGTTACAGAGAAAGACAATAGCATAAGGATTCAAATATTCTCAAAAAACAGGAATGTTTAACTGAAAGCTAAAAGGTAGAATTTTTAACACATAAATTCCTGCAATCAATTACATGAACAGAAGAGGAAAGAGACCTGACTTTATAGTTGTCAGTTAGAAAAAAAAAAGAGAGTGAGATTTGGCATTCCCATTGCTCAGGAATGCAGCTGCCAAGAAAGTAAAACGTATAGAGGCTCTATTATAGAAGTATAGAGAGCAGATCAAGGGAGATGATGGCCCCACTGCACCTTGCACTGCGTGGACTATAGCTGGACTATCACTTTGTCCTCTTCCGCAAACCATATTCTAAAAGGGAGACAAATAGGAGAGTGTTCAGGTGGCAGAAGGTGAAATGGTGAGAAGCCTGGATTCTGATTCATCTATGCTGCAAAACGTGAAATTTCAAGAGGTAAAAATTATAAGGCAGATTTCGAGAAAATAAAAGTAAGAATTTTTTTTTTTTTTTTTTTTTTTTTTTTTTAGATGGAGTCTCACTCTGTCCCTCAAGCTGGAGTGCAGTGGCGTGATCTCGGCTCACTGCAAGCTCCACCTCCTGGGTTCAGGCCATTCTCCTGCCTCAGCCTCCTGAGCAGCTGGGACTACAGGCGCCCGCCACCACGCCCGACTAATTTTTTTTGTATTTTTAGTAGAGACGGGGTTTCACCGTGTTAGCCAGGATGGTCTCGATCTCTTGACCTTGTGATCTGCCCGCTTCGGCCTCTCAAAGTGCTGGGATTACAGGCGTAAGCCGCTGCAGCCGGCCAAAAGTAAGAATTTCTAATAATTAAAGCTGCCCGATAATAGTGTATATCTACTCACAAGTTATTGAACTAACTGCCTTTCAAAGAAAATGCTTAAACTCAAACTTTCAGAAACATCAGCTATTCTAGCAAGAGGATTTCTGTGTGATACGGTAGTCTAAATTAAGATGAATTTGACTTCTAGTTCCTTTCTAAGACTAATTCCAACTCAAAGGTTTTGTATTTGGGCCAATTGTCTTTCCAAATCAATACCCTGCCCTGGGAATCAGGAGACCTGGATTTCAAATCCGATTTTGTAAGAAATAGCTGTGCAAGTCACTTCTCTCTGGCTTCAGGCTTTTTGTTTTTGTTTTTGTTTTTCCTTCCATTCAGAACGTGAGAGGGGTGAATTATATGACATCTAGGCTTACTCCTAAAGGAATATTCCATTTCTTGTATCTTTTTTTGAAATTATAAAAATAATTGAATTAGATAAATTATCATTAATTAGGTGAAACTAGACTCTTTGGGATCTTATCTTACAAAGCATAAATTTCTAGGCCTACTTGAAGAAGTTATTTATTCGTTCCCCTGTCTCAGACCCTGACGGGGCTATTTAAGAAGGCAGGCAGCCCACTAATTGTTTCTGCAAATGGATATTTTTCAGCAATAATGTAACAAACCTGCACATCCTGCACATGTATCTCTAAACTTAAATGTTGAAGAAGAAAAAAACTTACTTATTCCTCCTATGTAGCTGTAATTTTGTATTCATTATCTAGCCTCTCCTTATCCCCTACTTTCCTCCCCTTTTCCCAGCCTCTATTACCAATATTCTAATCTCTAATTCTATGATATCAGCTTATTTAGTTTCCAAATACGTGTAAGAACATGTGGTATCTGTCTTTCTGTGCCTGGCTTATTTCATTTAATATAATGTACTCCCGGTTTATTTATGTTGTTGCAGATGACAAGATTGCATTCTTTTTTATGGCTAAATAGTATTTCATTCTGCATATATACCACATATTTTAATCTAATCATCTGTTGATGGACACAGGTTGATTCTGTATCTTGGCTACTATGAACAGTGCTACAATAAACATAGGAGTGCAGATACCCCTTGGACACACTGATTTTATTTCCTTTAGCTATCCACCCAGCAGTGGGATTTTTGGACCGTATGCTAGTTCTATTTTTAGTTTTTTTTGAGAAACTTCCATACTGTTTTCCAAATTGGCTGTACTAATTTACATTTCCATCAACAGTATATGTTTCCTTTTCTCCACATCTTGCCAGCATTTGTTATTTTTTTGTCTTTTTGATTATAGCCACTCTAATTGGGGTGAGATGATATCTTACTGTGGCTTTTATTTGCATTCCCCTGATGATTAGTAGTGTTGAGCATTTTCTCATATACTTGTTGGCCATTTGCATGCCTTCTTTAAAAAATGTCATTTAGATCATTTTTCCATTTTTAAATCAATTTTTTTTGGTGTCAAGTTGTTTGAATTTCTTACATATTCTGCATGTTAATTTCTTGTTGGATAAATAGTTTTCAAATATTTCCTCCCATTCTGTAGGTTGCTTCTATTAATTGTTTCCTTTGCTTTTTAAGAAGCATTTTCATGAGATATAATCTCATTTATCTATTTTTTGTTTGTTGCCTATGCTTTTGAGGTTTTAATAAAATCTTTGACCAAACCAATGCCCTGAAGCATTTTTCCTATGTTTTCTTTTAGTACTTTCATAGTTTCAGGTCTATAATCCATTTGGAATTGATTTTTTAGATGGTGAGAGATAGGTGTCTAGTTTCATTCTTCTGCATATGGATATTCAGTTTTTCCAGCACCACTTACTGAAAAGACTGTCCTTTCCTCCAATGTATGTTCTTGGTGCCTTGTTGAAAATCAGCTGGCTGTAAACACATGGATTTATTTCTGAGTTCTTTGTTCTTTTCCATTGGTCTGTATGTCTGTTTTTATGCTAGCACCATGCCGTTTTGGTTACTATAGCTTTACAGTATATTTTGAGGTCACGTAGTGTGATACCTCCAGGTTTTTTTTTCTCCCTCAGGGTGGTTTTGGCTATTGGGCATCTTTTATGATTCCATACAAATTTTAGGATTGTTTTTTCAATTTCTGTAAAGAATGTCATTGGTATTTTGTTAGGGAGCGCATTGATTCTATACATCACTTTGAATAGTATGGTCATTTTAACAATATTTATTCCTCCAATCCAGGAACATAGAATGTCTTTTCATTTTGTGTGTTTATGTCCTCTTTAATTTCTTTCGTCAAAGTTTTATAATTTTCATTGTTGATACCTTTCATCTCCTTGGTTAAGTTTATTCATAGTCTGTGGCTATTTTAAATGGTATTGATTTCTTGATTTCTTTTGCAGTTACCTTGTTATTGATATATAGAAATGCTACTGATTTTTGTATGTTGATTTTTGTATCCTTTACTTTACTAAATTTATCAGTTCTAAGAGTTTTTTGTTGAAATCTTTAGGTTTTTCTACATATAAGATGATGTTATCTGCAAACAGGTGCAATTCTACTTCATTCTTTCCAATTTGGATGTTCTTTATTTCTTTTACCTAATTGCTTTGGTTAGGACTTCCAGTACTATTTTGAATGTGAGTGGTGAAAGTGGGTATCCTTATCTTGTTCCAGTTCTTAGAAGAAAGGCTTTCAGCTTTTCCCCATTCATATTTGTTATATATGACAAATATATGACAAATATCATATGAGTTTGTCATATATGACTATTGTTGATGTGTTTCTTCTACATCTAATTTGTTGAGAGTTTTTATCATGAGGGGATGTTGAATTTTATCAAATGATTTTTCTGTATCTATTGAGATGATCACACAGTTTTTGCCCTTCATTCTATTGATGTGATGTATCACATTTATTCATTTGTGAATGGTGAACTATCCTTGCATCCCTGGGATAAATTCCACTTGATTATGTTGTATAATCTTTTTGATGTGTTGTTGACTTCGATTTGATTTGCTAGTATATTGTTGAGGACGTTTGCATCCATGTTCATTAGGGGTATTGGCCTGTAGTTTTCTTTGTTTGTGGTGTTCTTGCCTCATTTTAGTATTCGGATAATGCTGGCCTCACTGAGTTTGGAAGAATTTCCTCTCTTTCAATTTTTTGGAATAGTTTGAAGAGAATTGGTGTTACTTCTTTAAATGTTTGATAGAATTCAGCCATGAAGCCATCCAGTCCTGGGCTTTTCTTTGGTTGGGATACTTTTTATTATAGCTTCAGTGATGTTACTTTTTACTGGTCTGTTCAGGTTTCCTATTTATTCCTAGTTCAATCTTGGTGGGTTGTATGTGTCCAGGATTTACTTATTTCCTCTAGGTTTTCCAATTTGTTTCTGTACAGTTGTTCATAATAGTCTCCAATTACCCTTTGTATCTGTGGTATCAGTTGTAATGTCTCCTTTTTTGTTTCTAACTCTTTTGAGTCTTTTCTCTTTTTTTGGTTAGTGTAGCTAATGGTTTGTCAATTTTGCTTATCTTTTCAAAAAAAAAATTCCAACTTTTTGTTTTGTTGATCTTTTGTATATTTTTTAGTCTCTGTTTTGGTAATTTGTGCTCTGATCTTTATTTTTTCTCCTACGAATTTTCAGCTTAGTTTGTTCTTGTTTTTTTTTTTTTTTTTGCAAGAGGTGCATCATTGGGGTTTTTTGTTTGTTTGTTTGTTTTGTTTTGTTTGCTTTTGTTTTTTTTTTGACAGAGTCTTGCTCTGTTGCCCAGGCTGGAAGACAGTGGGGCAGTCGTGGCTCACTGCAACCTCTGCCTCCTGGGTTCAGGCAATTCTTGTGCCTCAGCCTCCTGAGTAGTTGGGACTATAGATGTGCCCCACCACACCTGGCTCATTTTTGTATTTTTGAATAGAGGCAGGGTTTTGCCATGTTGACCAGGCTGGTCTCAAACTCCTGACCTCAAGTGATCCACCCACTTCGGCCTCCCAAAGAGTTGGGATTATGGGCGTGGGCCACCGTGCCCAGCCTCATTAGGTTGTTGGCTTGAAATCCTTCTCTCTCTCTCTCTCTCTTTTTTTTTTGTAGGCATTTACTGCTAAAACTTCCCTGTTGTTAGGGGGATATAAAGGACACAAAAGAAACTTCAACTGCCTCACAACATGACCAAGAATTGATCACAGGTAACTCTTAAAGATACCCACTCTGTCCACAAAAACGGCTTATCAGCAACTGTGTTCCTGCTATGTGACTCTAACTCCGCAGCCACAACTGGTTGGAGCAGGAGTGAATATCTGATTCAAGTTGAATCAGAGCTATTATCTCTCTCAAGCATTGACCTGAGACAGGGATTGGGAGCTGGGAGTGAGTCAGTCTCAACAGTGCTATTCTGGAGGGTGTGTCCACATGCTGCAGCTGCCGCATGCCCTTGTAGAGCTGGATTGTTCAACTTCTAGATTTCATGAGCTCCACTATCCTTCCAAAAATGCTCACTTTTGCTTAAACATTCTTGAACTGATTTCTGTTATTTTTAACAATAGAAATGTAATTAACAGAAAAACAAATTTTGTTGAAAAAAAAAAAAGTCCTCCTTTTCTTCTTCATTGTGTTTCCCATTTCTGAGAGCAAGAGCCTTGGCTGGTCATTGAGAGGCCTGAAGGAAAGTGTTCAGGCTTAGAAGTCCCACTAAAATCAGGTTGAATCCCAGCTCTATCACTTTCTATGAGCTCTGTGACCTTGAGAATCTTATCCAAGTTCTTCAAGACTCAGTTTCTTCATCTGATAAAAGGAGTTAGTAATCTATCTGTTATTGGTCCGTTGTGGGGAGTAAAAGAGCCAATATGTGCAAAAGGCCTGGCATGTAGTAATTGCCAAGTGAAAGCTAGTTCTGAATTTTTCCTCCTGTGTTGTTTCAATTTTTCATTCATTTATCAGTCAATGTTTCCACAAGCATGTAGATACTCTGGAGGCTCTAAGGAGTGTTTCCTGTAAGGCTCTCGAACAATTTAGTTTTTGTTCATTTTTCAAGTGTGCTAGTATATGCATAATAGAGACAACACAGTGCTGAAGTGTGAGTACAGAATAGGGAAAAAGAGAGCGAGTTCCAGTACTGACTTGGACCATGGACACGGTTGTGAGACTTACACATACCGTTTCCTCTATCTGAGACTGTTTCTCCATCTGTACAATAAAAAAGTGGTGTATATTAGAATTCCTAGTGTGAATTAGTATGTACCCAACAGAGATGTTACTGGCATTTTGGGTGGAATAATTTTTCATTATGTAGAAGAACTGGTCCTCATACTAGATGATGTTTAGTATCCCTGGTCCCCACCTTCTAAATGCCAATAGAGCCTCCAGGTATTGTGACCAAAATGTCCCCACAGATTTTCAGACACAACGAGGCAGGCACTATGGCCCAGGTGGAGTATCACTTTGTCAGGCAAAAATAAAATGGATTCAGTGATCATCGTTTTATGAGATATCAGATTAAGCAAAGTTGAATAGGTTTCTTTAGAGTGGGATTTCTTAAATCCTTTTATGTGAATGTACACAATGAATGGGTCTATTTTTCCCTTAACCCAATTCTTACTTGGGATAGAGCTTGGATACATCAATAAAGAGCAGATTTATGTCCCAGGGAAACTGTATTTTGTACACTCAGTGTGAACCACAAGCTTATACATTCCATGTTACCACAACTTCATGCCAGTGCAGAGCAACCCACTGTCTAAGGGACAACATATAATAATAATTTTTTGTTATTGTTAGAGAGTCCAATACAAGAAAACTCTGGCTGTTATTCACTTTTTCAATCTGTCTACAAGCAATTCCCCTGCAGGGAAGAAGAGTAAGAGTAAGAAGGTTTAGGTGGGAAAGCCAAATGGCATGCTGCAGCTAGAAAAATGCAAGAATAAAATGGAACAACGGAGTATGTCTGGTCTCCATACTTCATTTGGATTTAACAAGCCAAGCTTGCTGAAGCAGCGACAGCAAAAGAGTAAAAGTCTCTCCACTGTGTCCACACTAATTTAATATTTCATTACCAGTGAAGATTGAATTTTACTTTTTCAGGTCTTAACCTCTCCATCTAAACATGGGCGCTATTCCAAGAAACACAGCTCAGCCATGGAGTTCACAGCTTCATTTGCAGAGACAGTCTTGAAGGTCTAGAACAGATTATCTTGGTTGCCATTACATTTTCATTAAAACTCTGCCACATAAATTGGTTCTGTTCCAGTTTCCAACTTCTGTGAATGGTGTTGGCTGATCTGATTAACAAAGTTGGCTAGAACTAGGGCCAATACGAAAGGTGTTCTCAACAAAATATTCTCAGGGGCTTCAAGGAAACCTCAAGGAGTCACAGAAAAGGCTGTCCAGACAGCTGTGGGGAGAGGCCAGACCTGTGATCTGGGGAGTGGCCAGCTGGGAACTGGGGCCAGGAGCCTGTTATCTCAATTTTGGCATATTTTAGCTAATTTACTAATTAATTCACTCATTTATTGAACAAATATTTATAGAGAACCCACTCTGTGCTAGGCACTGCTCTTGATACTGGGAAAAAGCAGAAAGGTTCAAGTCAAGGTCCTTGCGCTTTTTTTTAGCTTGCATTAAAGTAAGGGAGACAGACAATAAACAACTAAGGAAGTAAATAAATAATAAAATGTTGGGAACAGACAAGTCCCATGAAAGAAAAATCAGGGAAAAGGATTAGTGGGTGATGAGATGGGGTTAGAAGTAGACTCTTTTATACAGAGTGGTCAAAGACAGCCTCTCTAAGTGGGTGATAGCCAAGCAGAGGCATAAATGAAGGGATGAGTTACATGAAAATTTGAGGAAAGAGCATTCTAGGCAGAGGGAAACATAAATGTGAAGGCTTTAAGTAGAAATAAAGTTGGTATGCTCAAGAAGAGCCTGAAGGCCCGTGTAGCTAATGCAAAGTGACCTAGGTAGGAAGTGGTAGAAAAGGAGGTCAGAGAAGTATTCAGGGCCCAGATTGTGTAGAGGCCTGGAGGCCATGGGAAGTAACTTGGCTTTTGAAGTTTTGGAGCAAACCTGTTTCATATTTAACAAAACCGTTTGAACTGATAGTTGGAAAACAAAAAGTTGGAGGTAGCAAGAATGGAAGAAGGAATAGATCATATTGGGGCATGATTAGGACCAGGAAGATTGGTTAGGATACCTTTCAGGCAAAGGTGGTGGAATGGGCTAGCATGATAGTGGGGGAAACATTAAGAACTGCTTGGATTGAGAGTGTTCCAAATATTTAATTTACTCCCCTAATTTTCCAAATCTTTCTGCATTACCTTAAGGCCAGCTGACTACTTCTGGCCATGAGTAGAACTGATACATGTCGCTTCCCAGAATATGGGAGTTAATAGATGTTGTGTCGCCTCGTTTATCTCCTCCCCCTACACAGCAGTCTTGGACATGATGCCAGTACGTGCATGCCAAAAGATGGATGAGGGTCTCCTGACCCATATTGGGCAACTTTTTCTTATGCTAAACTCAGAGATATAGTGTTTATTTTGGCATCTAACATTGTTTACCCTGAGAAACACAGTATATATTTTGGAGGTGAATTCAATAGGACTTGCTAAGGGGATGAAAGAAAGAGAAGACTCCAAGATGAAGCCACACTTTTTTTTTTTTTTTGCTCGATCATGAGGATGAATTAGATGTCACTATGCAGATGGAGAATACTAAGAAGGAGTATCAGGCTTGAAACCAAGAGTTTGAATTTGGACATATTAAGTTTTCATTGCTCATTAAGCATCCAAAAGAACCTTCTAAGCAGATGATTGAACACATAGGTTGGAGTTCAGAGGAAGGTCATGACTGTCAATACAGATTTGGTAGTCATCATCATTCAGATTGGGTTTCAAGACCATGGGACTAAATAAGGTTATCCAGGAAATTAATGCAGGCAGAGAAGGCTATTATTAAATATAATGAGGGAATAGTACTCAACTCAGTGTGGTCTCTGGTTTATTGGAGGGGCAATACAGCAAATCAAACAGGTAATGATTACTTCCCCCACACACATTTTCCCTCTGTCCCACACCTGGTCTAATTTTGATCTGGCTTCTAGAGGATGATTATATCGTGATGATGGTGGTTTCCAAGAAGAGATGAAGGTGGTACCTAAAGAGTAACAGGAGGATGGAGTCGCTTCACACAGGACCAGCCAATCTTGGATCTTCCTCAATTTAGAAGATTCTTTCACCCCAGCCTAAGTAATCTCTGTTTGTAGTCTTCTAACTCAATACTCTCTTTACTATAGAAACTCAGTCCCACAATGGACCTCCAATATAGGCTATGGGAGGCTGATTTAAATTGGGGTGAGAAGAACTTTAATTTTCAGTTCTAGGAAATGCAGTAGGTAGTTCCTGGAAAAGGCATATTCATAACATTTACCAACAACACTTGGGGCTGTGAAGATGGTGAAATTATTTCTAACAAGTTGGGTTTTTAGAAAAATGATAAATGGGAAGCTGCTGGAGTATTCAAGTTCCTAAGAGTCACCAAACATTCTTGCTCTGACAATCAGAAGCAAAACAAATGCTTCCATGTCTTAAACATTTCCTGGTATGATGAACGTTTCCCTTTATTTAGAAGAAAAAAATAGTTTGAACTGTGACATTGTGCTTAAATTAAATAGTGCTTGAGAGAGCAGACAGTTTATTTAGAATTTTTTTTTAAAGCAATGGGATAGATAGACCTTTAATGTCTACACTTCTCAACCTTTAAAATAGTGGGGAGAAAAAGAAGTAAAAATTCCTTCCTTACAGGTTGTTTTGAAAATTAATAAATTAGTACTTATTAAGTGCATGGCTGAAAGGTGATGTGAAAACTATCAGACATCATCTCTATTACTGTGGTCCAATGTTCATGTGCCACTAATAAAAGCCTGAGCCTCAGGCACAGTCTTTTGTACTCTTGTCTTTGGAGAGAATCGCCTACGAGTTTCCTTTATCCTGGTGATAAATCATAATTAATAATTCATCCATTATACTACCGCAGACGCACAGCCAAGGATGCACCGCCCTGAGCGTTGGCAGCCTCCGCCGTGCTGTCTTGCTCTGCTGCCTGGTGTTTGTTTGCAGTGCAGAGACACGTCCATGGCAATGGCCCATGAGGCCTGGACAAGGGAATAACGCTTCTTGGCTGATTCAGATCCCTGACTTTGGAGACTCCCTTGGCACCTTGCATAGGGATGGCCCCCATTAGTGGAATTTAGAGACTGGAGAGGGCAAGGAGGACTCAAAAGCTGAGGGGCTGGGTCAGACCCCAGCCAAGCCTGGGAGCTAAGTGAGCACAATTTCCTGACTCAGCCTCTCTAGCTTATGGTGGACTTCTTTGGTGTAGCTGAGCCGTCAGCAAGTTCCTGTTGGGCTCTGCCTATTCCATGTGCCTGTCACTCAGCAGAAACTCATCAACAAATTTCAAACTGGAGGTGTCGCTGAATAGTCAGAACATTTTAAGAAACCACCACTCTCCTTCTTGAATTTACAAAGTATAGGAAACTGAAGGCAATCATCATGTCCTTCGGTTGCCGCCATAACCCTACATCTACCCTGTCCTGTTTTGACTTTGGCCATAAGCAAATGTCTATGATTAGGCCAGGATTCATAACGGGATGTGCTAAGACAATCTGAAATGGGAAATAGTCACGAGCTAAAGAAACCAACCATTAATCCAGGAACTGAACAGGCAGCACAGGAGTGATCGACCTAATCTGCCTGCTGACGGCTGCTAGACTTTGGTCACTGGCCATACCTCTCTGGGGAGACAACAGGGTAAGCTTCCATCCCAAGGTCCTTTCCTTCTGGGGTCCATGCTGTGAATTGGTACTCACCATGAAGTATTCCTGGACGAAACATTTAGAGGCAGAATAATGGGCTGGATGGGCTGATTGATTTAGAAAGTGCTACTTCAGAACACATTCAGAGGATGTTAAGTTGTATTGGACATGGAAGGCAATTCAGTAACCTCCTCATTTTATGGATGAGAAAATAAAGACCCAGGGAATGGCTTACCCAGAATTGCATGTTTGTTGGTGCCAGAGCCAAGACTGTCAGCATGGGAGTCTCCCCAGTATCCTAGGGGAGACTTCATAATGATGCCCTCTGATTTTGCAACAAACTGTACTTTTTCTCTTCCATAACATCTTCTCATTGTGCAAAGAACAGAGCAATATGAACTTTGTAGATTCCCCCACAAACCCCACCTCAACACTGCTTTTACAAAACTTCTCACTGTACGTGCCTGCCTACCTTTGCTAGGCTTTGAGCCCAGGTCTTGCACACAGCAGGCACTTAATAAAATTTTATTTACTTGAATGGCATCAGTCACAATATATGGAAAGAACTCAGAAAAGCCAAGTGGTGTGAGATAGACACAGTTGGAAACACTTGCCTTACAGGGAAAATCAGAAATGTCAAGGAAAATCTAGTTAAACTCTGTTAAGTCTCAAGGGATGAGTATAAGAGGCAACATTTTGGAAGCTATAATATGACTGAATGATGAGAGTTTGTAGCATTGCACTGTATTTCCACTTTCAGTAATTTTATATGTGGCTTATTTTGAGCTCAGACCACATTTATTGTATTTTAGGTCAATTTAAGAAAAATTTTCTTAAATCAAAATCAACCATATTTGCAACATGAAATGAAGTCATCCTATTCCTTGGCCACTATTACACAAATGCTAAAGCATACAGAACTCAGAGCTTAGTGCCCTGTTTCTGGAGAACAGTCAGCCACAGGGAATGTAGGTGAGGGCTGAGGGATATACCGACACCCCTCACAATGGGTGTGGAGGCTTGGAGGTCAGGCATACCGTGGTAAAACATGGTGCTTTATAACACAGGCCTGGAGCAAGACCAGAGTCAAATCTCACTTTTGCCAGTTCTAGACCTATGACTTTGGAAAAATTGTCGAACAACTGTAAAGCCCAATCTTATATCTCATGGGCTTATTCTGAACATAAATTAAAATCCTAGTCTATACCTGGAATATAGTAAACGCTCAATGACGGCTGTTATGCTGGTGGTCGTTTTTAATGATGGAAGAAAGGTTGGATTTTCTGTTCTTTCTCATTGCTCTACCTATATCCCATCCTAGTGTGCTGTTGCTCATCTACCTACCCTAACTAGGCAAAACTCACTCTTGAAATCTGCATTGGCATAGTGTAGGTATGAGTCTCAGCTCTACAGCAAACCACCAGAGTTTACTATGAGGCCTTGGGCAATTCATTTAACTTCTCCGTGCCTCCGTTTCCTTAACTAAAGATAGGTAGGATAGGAAGATCTACTTTACACTATTATATAAGGATCAGATTAATCAGCACACATAAAACTTTGGGGGCATGCTTGACACACAGTAGTCTCCCTCTCTACATAAGTAAATGTTAGCTAATTCTCATTTTCTCTCACTTTCTGAAACACCAGAGAGGCTTCCTCCAAAGTGTGCTTTTCCTCTTTGCAGGCTCCTGCTGTTAACCTCTGTGTACTGAGAAGACCTATCCATGAGCCACGGCAGAGGTCAGGGAAGATAGAGAGAGTATGAAGGGCACAGTCTCAGACCCCTGCAATACACAGAAGCCAAGGGTCAAGGCAGAGTCAGAAATGCAGTATGAGGCAACACCCAGAAGTCAAGAGAGGTTTCAGATAAACACTCAAGGGGACAAAAGCAGACACAACAGGCAGGACATCTGAAACCTTGAGACTGAGGCATAGCCACCCAAGGAAGAAAGCATTTTTGGGCAAGTTCTGTTTTTAGAGATTTTCCAGGGCAAGGTCCCAAAAAGCAGCTCTGTAACCATGCATAAGAGATGGAGCTTATGAGTTCATTTTTTCTAATAAATACATGCTTAGCGCTTGCTATGAGCCAGGCACTGTTCTAAGGACAGGACATTTAGCAGTGGGTCAAGAAGGCAAAACTCCTTGTTCTCATGGACTTTATATTCTAGTCAATTTTTAAAATAAGTTACTTGCACATTTCGGATAAATTTCCAAGGGTAAACTCCGAAAAAAGGCTGAATTCTGAAGAAGAAAGGCAGTGGGTTAATGTTTAATTTACCTGTGCCACACACCTTCACCCCAGTCAATGTATTCTGTCTCACCCAAGACTAAATATTGGAATGGGACATTATTTTAGGTGTAATCCTGGATCTTCTCCAATTTAAACCTAAAATAAGCAACTCACTTGCAAAGATGTGTACTTTCTCATTAGTAACAGAATTTTATCTTCACCTATCTCCGATCTCCTCCCACTAGGGGGTGAGTTTGGACACAAGGTCTTAGGTCTTTTGATGTAGCTTCTCACTGCTCTTGGCAGATCCTGAAAGATTAGAGACCTAGTAAAGATATCTCAGGTGATAGAGACCCTACATTTAGCTTTGGAGAAGTTAAGGGCCCTGCAGAGTTGTGGAGGTTTGAGGTACCTCTTCTCCCCAACCTGAACACTAATCACAGACTCAGTCCAAAGCAGCTTTTCCCCATGGCTGGTGCCTGTGCTGAGAGGCCCACAGCCAGCCCGTCTGCCCAGGTGCTGACCGAGCACTTTTCTGCCCAAGTTTGGAGCTGCCTTCTCAGCATGGTGATGTCACTGCTGCCTCAGTCTGACCACTGGCTCCCCAGAATCTCAAAATGATAGTGTGACTCTGCTCTGGTCTTTTGTGGAGCTGGTAGGAATTTCTGTTGTTTCTTGGTTATTATGGAAACCACTTCCACAAATAAATATTTAGATAAGGATGAGGAACAAACCCCCTTAAAAATTGTGTGTATTTCATTTAGTGCTGAAAGTCTTTAGTTATGGTACAGAGTGCAAGTTAACAGGCAGTGGCCACGCCTCTCCAGAAGGAATGTTCTTTGTCTCTGACCATGTATGTTCCTTTACCACCCACTCTCCATTCCTAACTTCTCCTTCCCTTCCCTTCTCGTTCCCAGTTATTTTCTTATTTTTCCTTTGTTCTTTTTCTCTTTACATTTTCTCTCTCTTATTTGTCCTCTTGGCATCTGGTCTACCATCCTCTTGTCTCTCTCCTTTTCTTCTAATCTGTCTCTCCTTCTCTCATTATAAAAGAGAGTATTCGGACAACTAAATCTGTGCCTGGTTTTGGTCTGCTCTGGTCCTGGAGACCATGAGTGACAGAAGACTCTGTCCTTGGCCACCCGTCACACCATAGGCCTGTGGCCAAGCCCCACTTCCGGTGCTTGCTGGAGAGCTGCTGAGAAGTCCTCCTGGCCAGGGCACAGATGGTGGGTGATGGAGTCCGGATGCCGAGACTTAGGGCGGGTCAAAACAATGATCACTCAAGTGTAAACTGTGCTAATTGCTGGGGACAAAGGGAGAGGCAGGCCCCAGTGGAGTACATTAGGGTGGAGTACCAAAAGCAAGGGATGACTTCTATGGTCACAGATTAATATCAAGGGTTCTGGCCTAAGCTTCTAGGCTGCCTTTTCATTCTCATTTTTTACCCCAGCATGTAAAAGTTTATTTTGATCATTTATGGGCCATTTCCCAATGTTGGAGATATTTTTCTTGCAAGACATCTCACTTAAAGCATAATAAACAGACAGACAGACGATAGATATGTAATACATACAGACACACACACAAATATAAATACAGAGAAATAAGCATACAGTTTACTACATATACACCTACCTATATACATATTTTATTGTAAAACAAAGCAGAGAAACAGAACAGTACAAGACAAATGTGGAGCTTAGTGAATTATCATAAAGGAAACACTCCTAAATCCACCCAGATCAAGAAAGAGAGCCTTGGCAGCCACCTGAGGGGCCCCCTCCACACACCTCATTGCAGTCACAGCACCGTTTCTCGCTCTAGCCCTTGTGTTTCTTTATAGCTTTATCACCCAAGTGTGCATTGCTATATGTCGTAGTTTAATCTTGCACATTTTTAAAAGCATGATTTGTGTTTTAAATTCTCTTTGATCTGAAGTTTCTTTCTGTCTCACTCTTTTTCTTGCAATTTATCTGTTGATGAAACTTGCATTTGACCCGCCATCTAGCTTTTGCTGAACGCTCCTTTGTCCTCTGTGTTTCCTGCAAATTGGCAGCTAGAATGTGAATCTCGACCAGACTCAGATGTGATCCCCCTGGCAAGACAGTGGTGGTGTGTTCTTCTATTAAAGCATTATGTCTGGTTTTCAGCCTTCTTTTTTTTGGTGTCAGTAGCCATTGATGCTCAATTCTTAGATTGATCAATTCATAGGGAGTTGGTGACATCTTAATCTATTATTTCATTTTTCATCTAATAGCTGGACTAATTGTGTAAGGAAACACTTTTCCTCATCCAATATTTTGCTACTCAGTAGTACAGCTCATATAGGAAAGACAGGATAAATGCTTGAATCAAGATTATGAATTAGTTTCCTGTCACCCTCTGAAGGTGATCAGTTGCAAATATCATTATACGTCTGTGGATTTAGAAATATTTGATAGGTTTTAATTCATTGCAATCCTTTGCCTTATTCAATCTCAAATTGTCCCCTCTTTGGCAACTGAGAACCTTTTCAAGTCGGTTCCCAAGTCCTTTTCACATGTCTCTAATAGTCTCTCATAGTGTGTCTGGTACAGCAAGATGTTTCAGACTCATTTTGCATATTTTCTTGAGAATCCCTGCTTTTGTTTGTTTATTTTAAAATGAAAAACTGTATTGCAAAACCACAAGGGCATCGGAGATACTGATTGCTACTGGGTTGTATATACAGAATATGTGCATATACATGTGTTATAGGTAAATAGACAGATGATAGATAGGTGTAATCTCCTATAAACACATATAATGAATTTCCGTATTCGTACTGATATTTTCAGTTCAAACTCATAACTACATGGTATTCTCTCAACTTCTTCTAAATTACGTATGTATCTCCTCCCATTCATTTTTACAATCTTAGTTCTCAAGGATACCAGGAATGGTGGAATTAGAATGTCCCTTAATTATTTATTTGCTTACTACACATACAAGAGTCTCAGAATAATAGTATTATATTACCTCCACGGATTATTATTACTCAAGGCAGAAAAAAAATTTTTATATATGTTGTCCTCAATGTCCCACTTATTTTGTGGGACATTTTGTGGGATATATTGTCAAAGCATATATCCACTCCATACTAAGATCTCTCCTGCTTTATGCTTATTTAACCTCTTTCCTACAAGTGCATATATATTTAATGATCACTACCAATTCTCGTATTTCTCTCTAGTTGTTTTGGTGGCCTGAAGCTCATTCTCTAGTAACTTCCTTAAGAAGGGGCCATGGGAACAGAATTCTCTGATTCTTGATGTCGACAATAGTGTATTTGCACATTTATACGTAAAGATTAGTTTATAAAAACAGAAAACAATTTTCTTTCACCGAGTAAAATGACTCTATTTTATTCTGGTGTATAAGTCTGATAAAAAGTCTGATAATAAAATAATTTTTTAATCCCTCTCAGTAATATGCTCTTTTTGCCTAGAAGCTCAGATAATATTTTTTTAAAAAAACTTTAGTAATATTATTAGAATACATCTTTGTGATCACCATTCTGTGTTGATATTCTCAGGCACATTGAGTACTTTTTCAATATATGGCTTCAAATGCTTCTTTATTTTAGGAATTTTCAAGAAACATTTGTTCTTTTCTCTTGTTTTGGTTTTCTTCTTCAGAAACACTTAACATTGGTGTGTTGGGTCTTCTTTAGCTATCTTTAATATTTGTCACTTTCTCTCAAATACTTTTAATCTCTTCATTTCTTTCTGATTTAAACTTTTTTTCTTTTTACATTATATTTCTTTTAAGCCATCATTTGTTGTGTTTATTTGCTCTTGTGTATCTTCTAGTTTAGTCTTCATTTCTAAAATGATTTTTAAAATTTATTTCTAATTTTTTCTGTCATCTTTTTCCTGAGTTTTTCGAAGTCTGATTTATGTTGCTCTCTCATATCTTGTATCACATTAACATCTCTTAGCTTATTTCAAAATATTATGTTATAGTTTTGCTTTTTAAAAACCATGTCTTTCTGGAATTGTCTGGGAATGGGATGCAGACTTTTCCTTTATCAGGTGCTGGGATCTGAGATCCTACAAGTTTCTGGAGTGCCTCTTTTGCTTTACATACTTGGTAACGGCCCTGTGAACCTTCCGGAGATTTCTCTCAGTTCTCATGCCCTATCCTCAACCTTTGGACGGTCTCTGCATTATACTTAGTGGGTGTCTGAAATAACTTGGAGGAATCTCTCTCGACTCTCCTTCCTTATCCACAGCCTGCAGAGAACTATCCCAAAGCACTTCGTAAAGGTCTATACAAAAGAGTTAGGGGGCAGGTAGACCGGTTTTGTGGCTGGGGCTTCTCACATTCTCATCCCTTGATCTGTCCATGGCCACTGAAAGTTCATTGCAAGCTTGGCTGATTTCTCCTTACCCCATCTATGGTACATTCCTCTTTCTCCCATTGCTCTGCCAGGGCTAAAATCAGCCATGGGTCTCTTCTTTCCTAGGAAGTCCTCATCCTTTCTGGAATTAGTTCATTTAGACATTTTTGCATTTCAGCTCTCTGATGGTGTCCTCAAATAGCCATGTTTGTCACCTTATTAGGCTTGTTCTCATTGTTAGGATGGGATCTCAGTCTCTTGTCACTTTCTATGTCTGACAGGACACAGTCCCACATACAGTCTTCTTGTTCATCCTCTAAAGCTCACACTAAAAATGGCTGTGTTCCTCTGTGGCTAAAGCAAGAGCCATAGTGAAACCAAAACACAGATCCCCGCATTCAATAAACATTCTAGGGTCTTTGTAGGCTGGAACAACTTACTTTATCAGGCAAATGCTTATTTGGGGATCATGTGGGGTCTCACTCATTCTTTATCTTCCCCGAGATTCCCTTTCTTCCATAATCTCACTGCAATTAAGTACTTGCAACCCACATTGTCTTCTAAGAGATGGGATATGCTGTCTACCCTGGGAAGTCTTATGGAAAACGTGTGCTTTAGTAAGTAAGATTTGGAATTCACTCATCTGGACTGTGGTGAGAAAGGCCTAGGGATTGAGCCTGGTGCTTGGCTAACAGGTTTGGTTCCATGAGCTCACTCTGCCTAACAACGACCTTTGGCCTCTCTCAGAGTTCATCCAGGTCATTGACCCTCCTATCTCTAAAGTCTCTTCCAGGAAGCTCTGTAAAAATGCCTCAATCTAACATTTTTATTCTTCTCATACTTTCCCCTTAGCATTTCTGCACATTATTTGTGCATATTTGATTATAGGCAAAAATAAAATATAAATTCATAGTATTCACTCCCCTGATGAATGGAATCATCCAGTCTTATGGCTTTATATGCCATCTACATGTTGATGTACATACCAGTGCCTACCAGCTGATATCAGTCTTGCCTACAATATTACAGAGAACAGAATTAGGTCTAGTATTTTGGATAAAGCAAATATTGAAGACCAAGTTATTGACAGACCCAGCCCAAAGTCTCAACAATACAGTAACAATTCTGCAATCTAGCCAAGGAGGTAATTAGCAAATCATAGAATGTCATAATCCACATCACCACAGCAGGGTAAAATACAACAGAGGGACCCAGCTGGGTGATACTGAAATGTTCACGTTAGCCTGCTGCAGGCAGCTGCTGTTAGGGGTAGCCTGACTACAGCCAATAAAACTCCAGCCCCTAATTAGTGACTCCTCAATGACTGCCTTCCGGGAATGAATGGCCAAATGCAAGCTATGGTTCAAGTCTACAGGGCAGCTAAGGAGCAAGGCAGATGAACACGACAGAAACTGGCACACAGGTAAAAAGATCTAATAGTGATGGACTGGGTCTGAATCCCTGGATGTGCCAATGATTAGCTGTAGTATCTTCATCAATTTAGCTAATCATTCTCGTTTTCAGTTTTCTCCACTGTAAAATGAGATCAATAACAGCTACCTTGCCGTGCTTTGGCGATAGTAGTGGAAATAATGAATAGGAAATTTCCTGGCTCATTATAAGCACCCTTTCAATATTTTCACCTCTTCATCTGAAATTTGGCACTTGTTGTTTGTCTTTGATCAGTCCAAGCCGATTGTGGGTTTCTGCAGATGATATTACTATTACTCACTGTCATCATCATTGTCTTTGTTATTGTGGTTGTTGTTACAGAATTTGTAGCACTTGGAAGGAAAAGACAATTAATTAATCACCACAGAGTCTCTGGTATTGTTGACAAATAGCTTTTCAACAGTTTCATTTGTGGGACTTGGGAAACAAGGTCAGATCAAAGAAGTGGCTTGAGAATAATTTACACTTGCAACAAATGAAGCTGCTGTTTGCAAGCCTGCGGTTGTGGGAGCAAGTTTCCCAGTTCACACACATGCCTAAGACGGAGTTTCTGCAAACTCCCAACAGTGTTGATGGTCTGCAGTCTCTTCCTGAAGAGGTAGCAGCCCAGGCAGCTTCCTCTCAGAACCACTGGAAGCACTGAAATGGAAAGCCAATCACGGGCCTGCATAACGGCAAGCAAGTCAGAGTTCACATTAGTCTGCATTTGCACAGCTTGTTATGGTTGACGAATTAGACGAAAAACATGGAAGGAGAACAAAGCAATGTCATTCTGCATAAAGGCCATTCTTCAAGCTCACTCATCTGCCAGACCCTGGCTTTAGAAGATATGCAGAGTCTTGAAACACATGTTACCAGCTACATTTGGATAGAGAAAATAGCTAACACACTCTCTATGCATCACTAACTTTGAGCCAATCTCTGAACTGGTTCCCACTTCACCGATGGGTCTTCAAAGTTGTTTTTGTTTTGTTTTATTTCTCTTTTTATTACCTTTAACAATTTCATTCCCAAAAAGGAACTAGGGAAAAGGGAAGAAACACTTATCTAATTTTGACTGTGCATCTGCCCCTTTGCAAGGTACTTTTCAAACAGGGCATATGCTTATATGTAGCAATACACAGTTTGAAATCTAGCAAGTTTATGGCAATACATAGCAAACCTGCCCTTTTGGTATGGCTAAGGCAATTGGGGGTCTCCTGGCTCCAGTCTTGTCTTTTTTGAGTGCTTAGTTCAGTCTGTTTCTGCATCTCAGATTAGTCCACACTGAGGCTTGTCTATTTGGTCGTTTCCTTTGATAAAGCTGCTTTCATAAATGCAAAGTGATCTCAACACCCCTCTCTCATTCTGCATGTCTTAATGTTAGGATTTTGGGTACACAGCCCTCAACAACTATAGGTCTATAGTTTTGGCTATTTTTGCTCCTACTGCTAACAAATAAATCCATGCAAAACCTTGAGAATCCCTTCCCAGTAGGCAAGTATGTCTGCTGTTCTTTCCTGGGAATGTTTTTTTCGCCTGGAAGAAAGTTCTATAAACTTCCTTAACTTTAATCATAAGTCTGAGAAATTCCTGAAAATACCTATCTCTGCTCAAAATCATTATTTCCTGCAACTTCACTGGTTGTTTTCTATTTTACATTATTCTATGTCATGCTTCAATCCAACCCCAGCCCTATAGCAATGTGTGCAGTTAAAACTGCATCCACTCCTGCCTTACTGAGTTTTTTTTTTTCTGATTATCAGCTTGGCTCTCATTATTATATGAATGTGCTTTGTTTATACATATGTTACCTCATTTAATAACTAAGCAAGTAATAACTTAAGCATCCCTACCACATCCCTACAAGACAACTGTTAGAAGCTTTGTATAATAGATGAGAAAACTGATGGTCAGAAAGATTGAATAACTTGTTCAAACTTATATATCCAGGAAGGGGTAGAACTAGACCACAAATTTAGGGCAATCTTAATCTAAAGCTATGTTCTTTGTATTGACTCTGGGACCCTAAGCTGTGGTCACCATAAGCTGGGTGACTCCCATGCAGTCAGATCAGGCACAGTTCTATAATACTGCTTTTGAGCAGTATACCAGGTCTACATACCACAGCACCCTCAGAGAGTTTTCAGTAAGTCCCTCTGTTTCTTTCCATGGCTGTACAATTTTGTTCTGTGGAGCACAGACTGCAACATATCTTTTAGAAGCAGCTAAACACAAGTAATAACATCAAGGTTCATAATATTTAATTTCTCGTTATATTTTTCATTCTTAGGCTATATTCCAATAGTCATGGAATATCAACACTGGAGAAGAACCTGGAGATTAGGTTAAGCTCAGTCCCTTGTCTTTCAGATCAAACAGACAGTACGAACAATACCCAGCCCACAACACTACCCAGTAAGCAGACAACTGCTGTCCCTGCAAGGATAGGGTTGGGAAGATGAAGGTGCATCATCGAAGCCTTTGAAACCTGACAGTAAGAGCCAAAAGATAATCCCGTGTGCAGAAAAGCTTCATGGTGATGCCTCACTAGGAGCTGACTTGGCCACAGGTGCTTTGTGTTTAGAATTCACACTGGAGAAGGTGCTATGTCTATATTATCCAGTGTAATTGTATAGGGTTTTATGATTACTGTCACAAAGTAATTACTAAGATGTATTTTAGTAATTGATCGAACTCAACACAAAGCAACAACACAAAGGCCTCCTGTCTTTTAGGTGCTTACCCACTGAAACTTCCAGAACACTGAGACCAATTGATTTGAAGCCACCGATAATCTTTAACTTCCTGTGCTATCCATGATGTCCATGCCATCATTCCTAAATAGACAGAGTCTAATAATATGTCAATTTTATTTATTTATTTATTTTTATTTTTGAGTCAGAGACTCATTCCATCACCCAGGCTGGAGTGCAGTGGTGCTATCTTGGCTCACTGCAACCTCCACCTCCCAGGCTTGAGGGATTCTTGTGCCTCGGCCTCCCAAGTAGCGGGAATTACAGGCACGCACCACCATGCCTGCCTAATTTTTGTGTGTGTGTTTTTAGTAAAGACAGGGTTCAACCACGTTGGCCAGGCTGGTCTCGAAATCCTAGCCTCAAGTGATCCACCTATCTTGGCCTCCCAGAGTGCTGAGATTACAGGCATGAGCCACCATGCCCGGTCTGTAAATTTTATATTGCCTTTTACACATTACAACAGGATTTTGCATAAATCTTTTTTCTTTGCTTGGTACCATAACCCTGAAAGTTAGGTAGAACATATATTGTCCCTTTCACCAATGAAAAATAGACACTCAAGGAGTTTACTAGACCAAGGTTACACGGCTATGAATTAGCAGAACTGGGACTTCAATGCAGGTCTTGTATGTCTATGTCTGCAACCTTTCCATACCGTCATAAGGCCAGGTACTTTCTAATGTGAGCTTGAACACAAATGCCCAACCCCTGGGCTTTGCCTAATAGTCATAAACTTCTTCCCAGGGTCTCAGGGCTCCTGACCTCAGAACTCTGACACAATTTTCTCAGGTGTCAATGTCTTTGAACCTTATTCATTCAGTGGTTCATTGTTAAGTATCTGTCTGTACATGGCACTGGGAACATGCTCACAGAAGATACAGCATAGTTTGCACGACAGACAGCTAAGTAATAACTAACCTTCACAGAGGTAGCACGATGTGATGGGGCACCTCTCACAAGGGGATGAGCTCAGAAAGGGTCCCCAGGCTGAGACTCAAGTGAAAGGTATGGAGAGAAAAGTGCTGGGCCAGAGGAATAGCTTGCATATGAAGGCCCCGTACTGAGAGCACACATTATATTCAAGGAGAAAAAAGAAATCTGCTGTGGTGCTTGGACCATAAAGTGCTGGGCAGAGGAGGTTCAGAGATGAAGCTGGAAAGTTACATAGGGGCCAGGACACAGATGGCCTTGTAAGTCATGATAAGAATTTGGGGCATTGCCCTGAAAACAGCAAGAAGCTATCAGTGGGTCTTTTTCTTTCTTTTCTTTTGTTTCTTTCTTTCTTTCTTTCTTTTTTTATATCAATGGGTTTTAAATCAAGCTGTGACTTTAGACCTATTCTTTACAGAGATAACTCTGATTATAACGGAGAGGGGAATTTAAAGCCAGGAAAAGGTGGACACAGAGAGAACACTTCGAAGGCTGTAGTTTTCATTCATTATAGAGCTGTGTCTCTTAAATTAGAAGATTCCCTGAGTAAGTTTATGTTGTTATCTTTTCATTTATATCTTCCTCATATGCTCATACAGCGTTGCCATTAAATTCCTTCAAATTTAAGTTAATAAGTATCCTGAAACTAAAATGACTCAAGAAGTGTTGTGTAATTTGCAATATGAGTAAAACACAAATTAAGTACAAATCTTGATTGTAAGAACATAATTAGCAATTTTGCTGAAAGGCAATAAAAAATTTAAAAACAACGGTTATGGAATAAAAATATAGTTTTTATGAATTATGTATGTTTTGTCATCTTTGGTATTTCAGTCACACAAAAACAGTAGGTGTTCGTATTTCTTCTTTTTGGCCTTAGGAAGGGAGGATTGAACCTTTTTAATCTAACTATGTGTTATCTTGACCTTTAAACTGTTAGACAGACTGTGGGCCTCCATAGGCACTCCTGCCTCCGGCCCTGTAAATGTCAAGGTATGCCCTCCTCAACATGCATGTTCTTTAGAGTTAGTGTTCGGCAACCCTCTCTCTAAAAACTCCCTCTTCAATGACTTTCTTCTTGTTTTTGCCTCCAGCTCTCACTCTTGTATAATGATTTGCACATTGCTATCACCCAGTTTCCCATCCTGCATCCACCAATTATTTTGGGCATTATATTAGTCTCCCAGTTGAAGATCAGCTGTCTTGGGAGAGCACAGCCCTTGGGTTATGTATTCTTTTCTCTAGCCTTCCGCAGTACTTAGCACTCTACTTTTCACTTACGATTAATTTGGAGATGAAGGACAGATGGAGAGGCCATGAAAGATTTCAGACAAAATTGCATGGAAATTCGGATGACAAAAGACGAATATAGAAATTAGGGAAGGATGGTTGTTGCTGCCAGTACGTATCCTGCAACTGTTAGGATCCAAGAGCCTCAGAGTCAGAAGAGACATTGAACATTATTCAGTCCAAGTCTCATTTACAGATGAGAAAGTGGTGGCCCAGGGAGGGGAAGTGACTTCTACAGAGCCACATAGCTACTAAGCGGCAGTCTAGGACTCCAACCTGGATTTCCTGGAGCTCAGATGCCCCCTTCAGAACTGAGGTGAGCGGTGGAGTATTGGCTACTGGTGGCTCACAGCCCAGTGCTTCGCTGGACCTTGCTCTTGACTGAAGGGAGCAATCCCTGGAGCTGCCCTGCCCAGGGTTACCCGGACCCTGGGGGACGACCAATGCTTGGTTAGAGGAAGGGTACAAAGGCTTGCTCTTTGCCCACGTTCACACATCCCTGAAAGCTCGTCCCAGCTGCAGAGTGCCCTGCTGGACTGGCTGGAACCTCTGATGCTACTATTTCACTGTTCAGCTTCTCTCTGTTCAATTCTGCTCCCCTCACTCCCCGTTAAACTTATTGAACACAAATGTCTATCTGAGAGCCTGTTTCATGGAGAACCTGGCCAGAGAAATAATCTAACCAGGCTCTCTCTTTTGGAAAAAGAGGCTGACAGACAGATGGAATCTCTGATCCATAAGCACTCCGGTTCTGATTGAAAAAATAAAAGGGATGCCTTTGCTTCTAGCCACCTCCCCTTCCTCCTCTCTAGTACTCCTCCCACTGCTCAGCCCATTTGAGGAGTCACCTACATGTCCTGACAATTGCTGGGGATTTTCTGACCCCAGTTGGCTGAGGCGTACTTTTCAGTCTCCCTCTGCAGCCCTCCACAAAAAATGTTTTCTGTTTGTAAAATCCCTCTTGGCAAGAATGGGTCAGGGCAGGTTTATATAATACGGCTCGCCATCGTGCATAATGCCCTTGAATCCAACCTGCCTTCCTGGACTGGGTTGTCTCCTTCTAGCTGTCTTCCATATCTTGTAAACTAGCTGAGTCCATACAGCTTGAAAGCAAGAACAGAAGGAAGAGGATGCTATTCTTCACCTTAACCCAGGGCACTCCTACCAAACCTCTCCTAGCAGCCTGCTCCCCAGGCACCTGTACCACAGTCTTCCTGGGGCAGGAAAAAATACAAACACACATTGGGCTTATGATGGCTGGGCCAGATTCTGGGAGCCACAAAACCAAAGGTGGGCTCTTTATGTAGTGCCAACCAAATAGCTTCATCCCCCTTCCTGGAATTGTAGTAAATGGCCATCTTTCTCTAGGAAGGCTTCCTTCATCAACTCTACCCATTGTGCAAGCTACCGACACAGTTCTTGGCTCAGTACCATCACTCCATTCTCTCCTCTTCTTAAACCCCTCTCCCCACCTAAGCATATAGTATGATAATTAATCATGGCCGATCGGCCATTATGTGTATATTTGGATAAGGACTCTAAACTAATTAACAAACGGACAGGATGGGCTTTTTAAAGCCTCGTGTTCACACCCTCACTGCACCTCTGGCTACTGCATTCATTGGAAAGCCCTCCTCAGTTCTTACCCTAGCTCTTCCTTTCCTATGCCCCCATTGCTATCTGGAAAGCTGCCTGTCTTCCCAGCTAGTCTGGATGCTCCTTGGAGGGAAGGAACCACACTGATCATCTTCGCATCTAATCTCTGCTCCTCCCTATCCCACTGCTTCTGATTTGCACCTGTCAAGTGCTCATTAAATACACCTTAAGTAAAACTACTTAATGCATGATTAGGAGGCAGAAATTAGAGCTTGTAATTCCCAAGAAATATCTCTTACTCGTCAGCACCACAAAGCATTCCATGTCTCCCATTAAGTGGCACTGCTCTGTGCATAATGGGTGCGGAAGGAATGTGGCTTCCGCGGGTGGCAGAAGGAATGTGGCTACCAGTCTGCAGTGCCAGCTCCTTCATGTGTGATCAGGGGGACCTTAGGCACTTCTCTTTCATGGACTTCAGTTTCCTCATCCATAAAGAGTTGGTGCTGACAAATGCCACCTCAAATACTCCTTCTTATGACTCTTTATGATCTTCTAGGTTCCCAGATGAATTAATTAAAATCACGGCACCAACCCCACCCAGCCTAGTGGTGCCCGTGTGAATCTCTTTTCTGAGCCTGAACCCAAATATAAGGCAATCTCTCACACAAGAGCAACTTGGCCTCAGTGCAAAATGCTAATTCTTTCAGATGCTGAAGACACATGCTATTAATAATAGTAAATGAGCTTTTGATGGCAGCTTTCTGCTCAAGCTTTCTGTATGGATATTAGTGTATCCAACAGAAAGAATCTTCAGGAGGTTGGAAATAGAATCTATGTATCTTTGGAGGCAGCTATAAAGAGTCTTAAAAGAGTGATGTGAAAAATACATTGTTTAAATTTTTGTTTAAACCCAGCCCTCATTTTCCTTGGATTTTACTAGGAGGTGGGAGTGATGTGGGGAGGAATAGGTAAGGCTGTACATATTTATAAATGTCTTTGTTGGGATTCTAGTTTGCACAAGTGTGTGCCACTTTCTGCCACCCTAACTAATTTGTGAAGTTCTTGTTCAAAGTGATTATTGTTTATTACTTTGGAATCCCGCCTTGTACCCTGACTCCAAATCAACATTACAGTTTTGTCAAAAAGCTTTGCATTGGAAGAAATAAAGTGTCTTACCTGAGGTCACAGAGAGAGAGAAAGAGTAAGTGGCCCGTAAGGACACAGGAGTGCAATTATAAACAACAATATATCTGAAAAATAGAGAAGATTGATTTAGTTCCATTTATTATAAGGGTATGGAGGAGAGTGCAGCAAAGCACAGGTTTTTCAGATCCAAACACTAATTTGCATTGGACCTGGATGTATTTGACCTGGTGGTCTTTACTAAGATGAATTGAAAATTAAGTTAAATCATTAGTTACAACCATCTTTGGTATTTTTCTGTCAATTACAGATGTTCTTTGTATTAGTTTGTTCAGGTTGCCATAACAATATGCCACAGACTGGGTGGCATCAACAACAGAAATGTATTTTCTCACGGTTCTAGAGGCTAGAAGCCTAACATTAAGTGGTGGCAGCGTTATGTGGAGGTTGGTCCCTCTCGGCTTACAGAAGCCACCTTCTCTATGTCCTCACATGACCTTTTCTCAGTGCGTGTGCACTCCCGCTGTCTCCTCCTCCTATAAAAATACCTGTCCTATTAGATTAGGGCCCCACCCTACGACCTCATTTAACCTTAATTACCTCCATAAAGGCTCTACCTTCAAATGCATACACATTAGGAACTAGGACTTCAACCTCTGAATTTTGGGGACATTATTTAGTCTATGATGCTCTTCAAACCCAGTTTTTGCAATGAAAAACATGGAAATAAGAGGGCTAGTTTTATTTATTTATTTATTTGAGACGGATCTTCTCTCCCCCAGGCTGACATGGCACTCGGCTCACTGCAACTCTCCGGTTCACCCATTCTCGCCCTTTTTTTTTGTATTTTTAGTAGAGACGGGGTTTCATCGTGTTAGCCAGGATTGTCTCGATCTCCTGACCTCGTGATCCGCCCGCCTCGGCCTCCCAAAGTGCTGGGATTACAGGTGTGAGCCACTGCGCCCGGCCAAGAGGGCTAGTTTTAAAACCAAGCTGGAGTCAATTCACCATTACTTATTCTAGAAACAGGATGCTGAAAGGATTCAATTTAGTCATTAACCAGGAGGCCACTTGTGTTCAGCCTTAGAAAGTATTTTTATTTTTCTTTGATTTTGCATTAGATTGAATTTGAAAATTAACTTTTTGGTCTGGTTTCCCAAGCCCTTCTTAATTTTCCCTCTTTTCTAAATAGTCTTGTTCCCCACTGCCCCACATATCCGCCCTCTTTTAACCTGGCTGATTTACTTTCTGCCCCACAATCTAAACCATGCATGATGATTAAAAAGCACATTTTTCTTATATTGATTCAATCAAAGCCCAAACCAGAATAATACTCCTACTCACCAAAAACACTGTTTAACAACCAAAACATTTTTTGTAAAGTATACTAATCTTTACTGACTTCTCTTCAAATAGTCTACAGTAAAATCCTATTCACTCCCAAAACAAAAATTTAAACAACGTATTTTTCACATCACTCTTTTAAGACTCTTTATAGCTGCCTCCAAAGATACACAGACTCTATTTCCAACCTCCTGAAAATTCTGTCCCTGCATCAGCCTATTCAGGTTCTTCCCAGTCTCTCTCCCTCTTCTTCTTTTTCTCCAGCCTCTCATTCTCTCTTCTCTGATTTATTTAAGTTGTCTTTTATCTTTCCACCTTCCAGACTCTTTCCACATTAGCAGTCCCTTCAAATTTCCCCCACCCAGTGCATGTAAATTCCGAAAGTCATCCAGGAGGGTGAAATGCTTCTTAGTGGGGAAGTCTGAGAGAGGATGGGGATGAGGAAGGGGCCACCGGCATGTGAGTATGTGAGGGGCCATGAATTAATATGCTTTGCAAACTCCCGGTTACTCACGTTCATGCCTGCCTGTAAGTTGTTGCTTGTGCTAGGACCTGGATTAAGTGTTTTCCCATTATGTTGCTAATTGATTGAGCCTAATGATCTTAAAAAAAAAAAAAAAGCAACAAAAATGTCTTGGCCATTTTGAGCCCTTATCTCTGAACTTTTGCTGACAAATGTAGTGGTCAGTTGGATGCTTTCATATCATTTATTGCTATTTGTGTTAGAGATCTTGTATCCTTCACTAAACTCACATGTTTTCATAGCAGGACCCAGTGTTAGTAAGATCTCTGTGATCTCTTCTGATTCTAGCATGTCATTCCGTGAAGATTTGTTGATTGATTATGTCTTGCCAAAGGTCCTATGTGTTTATTTCTAAAGCATAAACAAGTTGATAATAGGATAGGTGACATAGAAGCGTTTTCAGGAGTAGGAGGCCAGACTGAGATTAACATCTTCCTCAAAAAAATATATTAATGGATGGTTGAGAGTCTTTGTAACTGAAGTCCATGTAGTTCTGAGAGTACAGCAGAAGACTGGTCTCCAGTCTCTCTCTGTCCCTATAGATAAGTTACTCTGATTACATCTGATTGTATTTAATTAGTTTAATAAGATATGCAGAAAAGGTGGGCTTTGAAAAATACAGAGAAATTCAACAGGCGAAAAGAGGGAGGGCGTACTTCACAAACTAAGTTGACTAGTGTAGCTGGAGGGCAAGGTATGGACTCGAAGTAGGAAAGCAGGGGCCAGTCAGCGTGGAAAGGTAAAAAGGCCAGGAGGACCAGAACCCTGACTTTCTCTCCAGCCCTCCCCTTGACACCTGGGAAGGGGCAGACCTGGAAGAACCACCTGAGAAGCCCCTGGAGCGGCACTTGTGGATCTTTGACAGGAGGTGAGTGTTGATCTCACGGCCGGGTCAAATTCTCTCTTCTCCTGCCATATAGAAGGCAGTTAAGCAGATATTATAGGTGAAATTCTGTCCAATAAAGCCACACCTCTGACTGGTTGGCTTCATGGACTCTTTTTGGAGAAATTCTAAAAAAGGCCTTTAGAATTCCACATCAGCGCTGCGGGTTAATTTTGGAAATCCTAGGAGTACAGCTGTGAAGAAAGAACTTAAAACCCTGCCTTTATGTGGCTACAAATCTAAAGAGGAGAAACAGATCACAGACAAAATAAATACATAAGACACCGTATATGTTGAGTTAGGTGGTGGAAAATGCTATATGCTATGGAGAAAAACAGAGCAGGGATGGGAATCAGGAGTACTGGGGTGAGAGTCAAACTGCAACTGCTGTGAAGGTGGTCAGGATAGGAGACACGGAGAAAGGCATCTGAGCAAAGACTTTAATGTTCCTTTTTGAGGGAATATATAGGTTATTTCCAACTCTTTACTATTAAAGTTTTGGGTGCATGTCTTTCTGTACGTCTGTTTGAGAGTCTCTGTGGGGTTTATACCCAGAGTAAAATTGCTGGGCATTGAGTACCTGGAAACTTGACCAAATACTGTACATTTTGTATCAAAAATAGCTGCACTGGCTTACCCTCCTACGTGCAGAGGTGTGAGAGCTTCTATTTCTTTAGTACTTGCTATTATCTCAATACTTGATTTATTTTCTTATTTTTGCCAATTTTGAAGATGTAAACAGATATCTCAAATTATTGTTTGATTTCATGTTTTCCTAATTAGTAATAAAGTTGTGTTATTTTGTCAGCTTTTGACGTCCATAAATTGCCCATATATTTTCTTGACTTATTTTTCACTTCGGTTTTCTATCTGTTTCTTGCATACCTTTCCTTATATTCTAGATTACAATCAGTTATGTGTTTTGCAATATACTTCCTCACCTGGTAACTGTTAAATTAGTGTAGAGGGCTTTGCAGAACAAAATATTTCATTTTTGTGTGGTCAGATCCAAAAGAGTTTTTCTCCTTTATGGTATATTCTTTTGCATTTTGCTTAAAAAGGCTTTATCCAATACAAGAACACAGAGATAGTTTCCAAATTTTCTTCTAATAGTTTCATAGTTTTGCTTTGCTATTGATTTGTGAGCTCTCTTCCATGATAAACCAGGCTTCTTTTTATATATGAGTTCTGCTTCTGAATCCTCTGTTCTGTTTAATTGCTATATCTGTGTTCTTATACTAGTGTTGTGCTGGTTCTAATTGGTCTTTGTGACGTGTTGTACTATCTGATAGCTAAAAAGAGCATCCTATTTTTGTTCTTCTTTTTCAGAATACATGATCTTTTCAAGGACCTTTATTGTTCTACACAAATTTTAGTGTTACTTTATCTGATTCAGCAAGGATTTACATTAAAATGGTCTAAACTTTATATATTACTGTGGGAAGAGTTGGAATTATTACGTGTTTTCTCATTCATGAATGCAGTGCAGTTCTCTAGGTATTCTCTTATATCTGATCACTTATTTTGTCATTTCTCTTCACATAGGTCATGCGTATTTTTAAAATTAATTTTTAGTTGATTTAAAATTATTAATTCCCATTTTCAATGATATTTGCATGTTCAGATTCTCTGTGAGTTTATTATCTTGAAAATGCGATTTTCAAAGACATTTTCCAGTTGGTTATTGCTGTTATAGTAGTTTGTTGATTTTCTTGGGTTATGTGATTATCATTTTATCTATTATGATTTTTCTCTTTCCTTCCGATTCTGATGTCTCATTTCCTTTTCTTGTCACTCATCCATTGATCAGGACTGCTAGTACTCTGCTGAATGAACAATTGCAATAATAAACACGTCTTTATCATCTTTTTGCCTGTAAAGGGAATGCCTCTAAAACGTCTCTAACAAGTAACAAGAACAAATCCAAAACACTTATAAGAAACTTTAGAAACATAATCTTAAAAAAGGAAGAAAAATGTTTAGGTGATGAACAATGAGTTGAAGTTGTGGGTAGATACCATGGCTTGTAGGAAGCTATGGGCCTGCTCTCCTATTGTTGGAAAGGATGTTGACAAGAGTTAAAGAGGAGACATTTATGCAGCCAACAGACACATGAAAAAATGCTCATCATCACTGGCCATCAGAGAAATGCAAATCAAAACCACAATGAGATACCATCTCACACCAGTTAGAATGGCGATCATTAAAAAGTCAGGAAACAACAGGTGCCGGAGAGGATGTGGAGAAATAGGAATGCTTTTACACTGTTGGTGGGATTGTAAACTAGTTCAACCATTGTGGAAGACAGTGTGGTGATTCCTCAAGGATCTAGAACTAGAAATACCATTTGACCCAGCCATCCCATTACTGGGCATATACTCAAAGGATTATAAATCATGCTGCTATAAAGACACGTACACACGTATGTTTATTGAGGCACTATTCGCAATAGCAAAGACTTGGAACCAACCCAAATGTCCATCAATGATAGACTGGATCATATATGTTCCATGATGGCACATATACACCAGGGAATACTATGCAGCCATAAAAAGGATGAGTTCATGTCCTTTGTAGGTACATGGATGAAGCTGGAAACCATCATTCTCAGCAAACTATCGCAAGGACAGAAAACCAAACACCGCATGTTCTCACTCATAGGTGGGAATTGAACAATGAGAGCACTTGGACACAGGGTGGGGAACATCACACACCGGGGCCTGTCGTGGGGGTGGGGGGAGGGAGGAGGGATAGTATTAAGAGATATACCTAACGCAAGTGACGAGTTAACAAGTGCAGCACACCAACACGGCACATGTATACATATGTAACAAACCTGCATGTTGTGCACATGTACCCTAGAACTTAAAGTATAAAATAACATAAAATAAAATAAAACCTCAAGAAAAAAAAAGAGTTAAAGAGGAGCTATGAACATACCAGGATTTTATAGTTTCTCCTGGTGATTATATCAGAAATATCAAAAGAGAATCCAATAGGCAGTTTGCTGATAATGAGAGTCAAGGTTAATTCAGTGCTATGACTGTATGTTATTTAAAACCTTCTGTGTCCCACATTTTGGGAATATTTCTAGAAAATGGGTACTTTTAAGAGTACTCTGAGCAAATAAGTGACATAATCAAAGTGAGAAAATGATTGCCCTGGATTATTTCTCCCTCTGGCACCAAGTGCTGGAGGTCACTAAGTCTTGTGGATTCCTGAAGACTATTCAATTCCATGCCATCATCTCTGTCCATGTGGCCCCATTATCCCCAACCAAGACTATGGGACAAGCCTCCTGACTTCCCTGGCTCCCTGCTTTCTCTTTTAGTGTGTTCTCCACCCTGTTGCCAGAGTAGCAGGCTGAAGAGCAATCTGACGCGTCCCAGCCCACACTGTGACTCACTCTGGAATATCACATCTGTATAATGGAAGCACCAGCCCCTTAGACACAGATCTGCTGCTGAGAGAACAGTGTCGCTGGAGTTAAGTTAGCCCCCTCTCCTGCATATCATGAGTACTTCCTCGTTGCCATAACAATTCTTGCTGCCTTTGGATCCTGACTTTACCTTTTCTCTGGGCTTTATCTCAGGCACCTGCTGTAGGGTCCCTGGCACCTTCAGATATGACCTGTTCACCAACCTCACTTTGACACTTGGTCCACTTACTCCATAATAGGATTTGGTGTTCACCTTCATCTGCCTCTTGCTGCTCTTGCAGACTGGACCATGATCTACTCCTGGTCTTCTTTTCATCCATGGCTAAACTACCATAGCATTCTCTGCCGGTAAGCCTCTTGAACTCTCCATTGCATACAAGAAAAAGCCATTATTCCTCAATGTGACATATAAGGCCACGGTCTACCTCACCAGCATGTCCCCAGCCATGGGCAGTATACCATGAACACCTCATCAGCTGCCATTCCTCTTGCAAGCCATGCACCCTCATGCCCCTTTGTCTGTCCTTGCTATTCTCTTTCTGTTGAATGCAACTTTCTTCCTCTTTATTTTTTAAGCCCCTATGTATCTCCTTAAAGAACCAGTTTAAAAGTTAGCTCTTCTGAAACATCCCCCATGTGACCTGGGTAGTTACTAATTCCTTCCTTTATGCTCTTAACAGCTGGGTGTTTACATTTGTATCATTGTCTCACATTACTTTTTGATCATAATTCGGTTTCAAGTGTGTCTGTTCAACTAGTATATGTAAGTCTTAATTTTTCTTTTCCAAGAAATCATTTTAGTGACAGGGAATTAATACATGCTGAAAAGAGTTTGTATAACACAAGCGATATTTAGGAAGATTGATTTGGTGGTCATATGCAGGATGGCTCACCATGAAAGACTGGATAGAGAGTCCCCAGAGGCAATTGCTATGCCCTGACCATGATCTAGGTAGGGCTGGAGCTGGGGCGAGGATTGAAACCATGGATGTCAGATCCAGGGGTAGAAAGACTAAAGAGGATGGTGGATAGGAACAGTGAGAGAAGAGAAGCAATTAAAATGTCTCTGGAATGTTGAGCATAGGTGCCTAGGGGAATGGCGGTCTAGCAACAAAAGCAGGGAAAGGAGAGGCAGTGACCTGGAAGGAAAGCCATATTGAGTTTGAAGTCATCCAGGATATACAATGGCAAAGTCCCACAGGACTGAAAAGTGAGGCTCCTGTACTGAGAATGTGGATTTCACACCAAGGAAATGCAGTAGTTGACACTGTGGTGAGAGACAGGAGGTGTTACTATGCAAGAGAGCACAGAGAAACGAAAAAACAGATTCTCTGGAAAATTGCTTTGCTGGGGGAGCAAAAGGAAAAAAATATGGACACAGAGAATGCGGGGGAGAAATGGCGAGAAAGTAGGCAAGAACTAGGACAGTGTCTTGCCGTAGAAGCCAAGAGGGATGAATGGCAAAGAGTAAAAGGTGAACAGTATCAAATTCTGTGTAGAAAATGGGGCTGGAAAGAGGTTGCTGGACTTGGCCATGGAGGGCCCTGGTGACCTTCAAGAGAGCCCTTTCTGGGCAGAGGAGTGGGGTGGGGCACTGCCGGGTGTGAGGGAGAGAGTGGGCGGGAGGAAGCGGAGGTGGCAGGTGCCGCCCGTTCTCCAGGGAATTTGGCAGGGTGAGGAGGGAGGGGGCTGGCGGGGCTGTGATCCCAGCGCACAGGAGGAGGCTGGCCCTCCCCTCGCTGCACATCCAGACCCTTGCCAAGCCAGGGCAAGTCTAGCTGCCGATGACATCTCATTGTCTCTCTTCTATTCCAGCGGCCATCACCTCTTGCCTTGACTCCAGAGCAACCGCAGGGTTTTTCTCTTCCATATCTCTTCACTCTATTGCTTCCTTCATGCTGGGAGAAAAGTCTTCTCCAGGTGCTTTCCTGATGCTCGCTTCCACGGTCAGAGACAAAATTAAGCCTGAAGACTCCCCAGCAACACAAGATTCTCCACGCATGGGTCCCCATTTTAGGCTTCAACTCCACTGGGCCGTCCCCCGCCTGGGCATGTCCCTCGCTTCCCACCCCTTCCCCCTCTACCTGCCCTTCCCCTGAGGGAGCCATGCAGCTCCTTGCCTTGATTTCTGGTTGAACCACCCTGCAAAGTCACTCTCTTCTTGTTTGCTTGTTTCACGTTTCCTTTTTTTCTCTTCCTGTGCCTGAAACTGAACTTCAAGAGTTGATTTCTGTCACAAGACATAATGCGTTATCTCTTTTTCAGAATAGGCATTTCCATTTTGTGTTGCGGCAGGCTACAGGAAAGGCTGCATCTTTTAGGCAGTGGGTGAGCCCATATTTGTCCTACATGCAAGCCAGAGCTCCCCCAAGACCATGTGTAAATGCCCTCTCCACCATGCAGACCTCCTGGATTTCCAACTTCTTGTTGCTATAAAACACTTTATAACGTTTTGTTTATAACAATTAAACAGGACTTATTGTATTCTCTGTCTCTTTCTCTCTACATATAAAATACACATACATATATAGTGTTTATATCCACAAACACCTGCTGCCCACACATACACACACACACACAGCCTTCCTATTGCTCTATGAGCTATTTGAGGGTGGGCTTGTGCCTTACCTATTTTGTATCCTTGTAAACCTACTCCAGGTCTATATCCTAAGCACTTAATAAACTTGAAGTGAATTGCAAAAAAAAAAAAAAACATAGTTATATTTAAAACTCACAAAGCCCTGTGTGGTGGGCTTTACTACTGTTACTATGGGTTTTTCAGATGAGCAATTGAGTTTCAGAGTCTGGTGGAAGTTCATGTAACTGATAGAGGACAAAGCCAGAATTTGGACTGAGAAGAGCACAGCCCATTTGCACTTAGTTACAGGATTTTTTGAGGGGAGGGCAGGGCTTGACCCTCTTCCACCTTCATGGGGCAGCCCTTCATCCCCACAGGGACCAGGCTCAGCCCATAGCTTATGACGCACCCTTGGAATTAAGTTGAAGGTGAACGTATCTTCCTTGCTGCTGTGCGCAGAGGATGGAAACCACCATTCTCTGATTCCTGCTGGTGCTTGGTGCTCAGCTAAGCTCCTACAGTCCAAACAAGCAGCCCCTGCAGGTGCGAGAGCAGAGCTATAAATATGTGCTGCATTGTTCTCCTCGTCAGTGCCAAACAACATCAGCGCTCCTTCCCTAGGGAAGCTGATAAATAAATGAGAGATGCCACCAAAACAAAGCCAAGCCCTGCCTTAGGCTGTGCCTGGGTGATTCCAGCTGAATTGTTAAGAGGTGTGAATCTTTTAGCGGCCTTGATGATAGAAGGAACTGGAGACCATGACTAATCTCCACTGGCCACATAATACCCCAGTGCAGTGCCAGGGCCAGAGGGAGAGAGGGGCCCCAAAAGCAAGCACCTTCAAGTAGTGTCTAGTGCCAGGCCTTGGTGAACACTGGCACTGCTCACTTCTCCTCCTTTCCCCTCTGTAGCACCACATGTCATCCTCCCAACACCTTATGGAGCTGGGTCTATTTTTATTAAAAACATTTAAAAACCCTCACGTTGTAACAGAACTTTGTAATCTACAGGGAACTTCTGAGCAATCTAACCAGGCAGCCGAAGAGGGTATATATTACAAATCTCCCTTTCTAGACCAGTAAACTAAGGCTCAGAGAGAAGAAGTAAGTTGCCTAAGGGGACACGCAGCAAGTAAGAGGACCTGGACCCAAATGCCTGTCTCCTGGCTCCAGGTCCAGGGCTCTTTCTGTTTTTCCATAGCTGTCTCCCTCAGCAGGACCTCCAGAACATATTGGTAAGGTGCATACTTCTTACCACAGTCCACCATGTGGATTATGTTTGTTTCCTGTCTTCTCAGGTAAATAGTGGTTGAAACTGGATATTCTCTGAAATAAACGTTACTCTTCATGTCAATTTACAGCTATACAGAAGGGGTTTGGGAAAGGAGCTCTTGGCAGGGGTTTTGATGCCTCTGGTGAGATTGCCAACAGTCTCAGATATGTCCGAATGGCTTGGAGCAAAGGAACAGCTACTGTCCAAGCCATTCCTGAAGTTCTGGGAGCCACTTGTAAAAGAGGGGGCCCCCATAGCTTTAAAGAAGTTATATTACAGAGTAAAATTTGGGACCCTCAGCAAACTTTTGATGGAATGTAAATATCCCTGCTTTGCATGTATTAATAAAGGTAGTAAAATCAATCGTGGAATAATTTTCAGAATTGTTTTTGAGATACTGATTGGCACTTGGGCAGTGCTTAGCATGTGTGAAGGCAGGCAGCCTGGCCTGGCTCCCACCCTCTAGGGGATTACATAGGCACCTTAAGGAAAGCTCTGGTCCCCGGGGTACCATCCCTTTCCTAGAGCAAGTGCTGCGAGGTCCTGTATGTTGGTTCCTCTGACTTGCTGCCAGGTGACAATGGGAGGACTTTGGGATCCACAGCCGGGGCAGGACCTGGCCTTGGCTGGCACCTGTGTGGGCTCACCTTGCTGCCTTCATATGTTCAAGAACCTGTGTCACCCACAGAACCTCGTGTTCTCCTTGGCCTTAGGCCTCTCAGACCTGGAAGTTGGCGAGAAGCCAGGGTGGGCCTGTGCCACGGGTTGGAGCAGGGCCCGAGCGGTCAATGCTGGGGACTGTGTCTAAGACCACCTCCCTACATATTGGTACTGCTTCCCCTTCAGCTTCTCCTCTCCCTGGGCTGGAAATAGGGCCTTCTTCACTCATTCATTCATTTGACTTACATTCATTCATTCACTCTACTTATTCTGTGAGTACCTTCGAGGTACCAGGAATTGTTGTAGATATCAGGAGTACCACAATGAATCAAACAGATAAACACCCCTCCCTGTGGGACTTATGTTCTGTTGGGTGAGTCTTCGGTGAAGTATTTAGTGTCTGAATATAAGTGAGGCAACAGTAAGTTACATGATGCTGAGAGTTAAATGGTGTGGGAGACCTTGGGGCCTTTCAGAGAAGGGGATTGTAATTTTCAGTGGAAGCGGCTGGGTTAGACCTTACAAAGAAGGTGACATTTGAGTAAACACTTGAAAGAAGTGGGGGCGTGAAGCCAGCAGGTGTCTGGGGTGAGATCGTTGCATGCAGAGAGGACAGCTGGTGCCAAGATCTTGGTAAGGAGGTTGGTGTGGTGGAGTAGAGTGGACAGGAGGGAACAAGGGAGATGAAAGAAGGTCGGAGGTCTTGGGGGAGGCTGAGTCCTTTGGGTCAGGTGGGCCATTGTCAGGACTTCGGCTTTCCCGCCAGGAAGATAAGGAATCGTTGTGGGAGCCTCCTGACCTAACTTCTGTCTGAACGGATTGCTTTGGAGGCTGCATTGGACACAGGACATTGGGAAGCAATGGTGAAAGCAGGGAGACCAGTTAGAACTTTTTCAGTACTCCAGGCCCGGGGTAATGGGAACTTTGACCAGGGAGGTGGCAGTGTGAGCAGGGAGGTATAGCAGAATGAGTGTATTTTGAAGGTAGAGTCAATGAAATTTCCTGTAAGAGTGGATGTGGAATGGGAGAGGAAGAAGGAGGTCAAGGTGATCCCAAGGTTTTTATGCTGAGCAGTTGCAGGGATAGAAAGGCCACCCCTGAGAGAGGGAAGGCTGTGAATGAACATATTAGGGGAGCGGAACCGGAGCTCCAGTTTGCACTTGAGTTTTGAGAGACTACACAGTGCAGCTCGATGAGCCTGGGCAAGTCACTTCCCCCTCAGACCCTCCATCTCTCCTTCTGCAACAGGGAAGTGATATCAGTGCCACCTACTTCAAAGGAGTATTATGAGAATGCAGAGCCCTAAGGAGATTAGTGAAGCATCTGGCACGTAACGGGATTAAGTAAATGATGCCATGGCTCTCTCTCATCTCAGGACCCCGGCAGCCGCAAAGAGCAGCAGTCAACCTTTTCCAGGCTCCAAAAGGCGGAGTCTGTGTGTGACTGGGCAAATGCCTCTTTTGAAATCTTAAAGGTCAGCGCTTTGCCAGCTGCCTGCTGGAGACAAAAGGCAGCACAATTTTCTCCATTGTTGCTTTTTGTTTCTTCCTCATCTACCTCAAACAGAGGGCCTAAGGCCAAATGCCTGACACTGCCGGGACAGTGGAGACTCCCTTGCTGCGGGCAGAGTTAAAACCCCTCTGCACAAAGAGTAGGGGCTCACTCCTGCCACCCTCCCAGGGGGCTCCTGGAAGGGCCGCCTCATGGAAAGAAGGCTGGCTTTGAGGTCACAGACTTGGGTTCCAGGCTTAGCACTAGTCAGTCAGGTGACCTTGACAAAGTTACTTACTTTCTTGGGTTTGTTTTCCTCCTCTGTTGAATAGGGTGAATCCAACACATTCTCGGGGTGGTTGGAGCTGTGCTTCATGCCCTGGATCTGTGGGTTTGAATTCTGACTTTTCATTTTCTACCTGTGTGATTTTGTATAAATTACTTAAAACCTCTGTGTCTCACTTTCCACATTTCAACCCAGGGATTATAATAGTATATACCTCATATGGTGGTTGTGAGAATTAAGAGAAATAAATACAAATGTGTAACATAGAATGAAACATAGTAGGTTCTCAAAAAATATTAGCTATTATTCCTATATAGGGAATACATAAAAGTGCTTCTAAATGCTATTGCACTTTAAACATATGACATGGTTTTATTATGATTGCCTTGAACTTATGAAGTTCCCAAACCTGTCCCCTGATTCTCATATCACAGAGTCACATGTTTTCTATGTTAGTATACAGGAGCATCTGCATACACCCAAAATATTAAGTGTTTTTTGGAAGTGGAAGCTTGCATGACATATATTAATGTCAGGGAAAAAATTGCAGTTAATTTTTTGACGGAATAAAAAATACCTCCAATTTTTCTGAGTTTGCACATTGGGTTGTTGTTGTTGCATTACTGAGTTTTCTTAATGCAAAGCCCACCATCTCTGGCCTATCTCCGTGGGCTGTGATTGCCATAGAGTTAAGCACCACATCTCCCAGGAACTCAGGGTGTGTGTGTGAGCTGATGGTTTACAAATGGCACGGGTTCAGACTGAGCATAGAAAACATGTGGGCATGTGTCAAAATGAATTTTTAAAAAGACAAAAGAAATATCTGAGAAGCTCCGAGATTTGCACTGCCGAGAACACACTCCAGCAGCAGTCAGCATGTACTGTAAAACAGTACTCGCTGGTTGCCAACTATGTGTCTTAAGGCCTGATTAATCCATGCTCCAGACAGATGTACATGGCATGCCCCACATAGAAGGCTGCCAAACACAGCAGCCCCTCTGCTTGTTCAATTTGTTCCTCAACTACTGGGTTCCTAGTTTATACCAGGCCCTGTGGTTGACCTAGCCCATAGGTGGGCTCACCGCGTGTGTCTGTTCCTGTAGGTACGTTTTTTTTCACTCCTGTAGAACTGGACTCTGCTTCCATATCCCACTGGGGCCAATTGTTTACATTGCCTAAACCCTCCAAACCTCAGTTTCCCCATGAACAGCCTCAGAGTCATACTACTCATTCCTCAGGGCGGTTAGAAGGATATGGATGAGTTTTGTAAATAAGTGACAGTCATGGGAAGGTATTGCTGCTCTGACCTTGCATATGCCCTTCTGTCTTTCTGCATCTAGGTCTCTGGTCTGCGACACAGTAGTCAATAGCTTTCTGTCATCTAGAGCATAAAGAAGATTAATGAGCACCAAGAGGCCAAGGATAATCTTTGCTCCTTTTTTCAAACTCCCTATTCAGCTCTATGGCTGTTTGGGCAAAATGGATCACCAGGGACATTTAGAAAAGAGAGCAGACACCTACCACTCAACTTCTCAGTCACACTGATGGGCTCCTGTTGTGATTTATCGGATATGGCACTGGACACTGGGTCCTGACTCAGTCTACACCATTAATTCATTTAGCCTTGGGCAAGTCACTTCTCTTTCTTTGAGTTCAATTTTTCTTCTTTGTAAAACAAGAGGTTGTATTAAGAAATCTCTAAGGTCCCTGCCAGCTAAAATATCCCATTATTGAATTGTATATTTCTGTCATTTGATTGACAAACATAAAATATTTAGTCAATTTACTCAAAATAGTAAGATACATTTGTTATTAATTAAAATAATACAATCCATTGATATGCCTTAGTCTCCTGGGTCTATGTACCTTAAGCATTTCTGGAAGCCTCTTCAAAGAAGAGCAACCTGGAGTTGGATTCTCCGTCAACCACAGGAAATCTTCCAATGGCCTGACTCACCTCCATGCCTGTGGGTTCATCATGGCTCACTCTGTAACCACACTTTGGGAGGCCGAGGCGATGGATCACGAGGTCAGAGATCAATGAAAGCCCGTCTCTACTAAAAATACAAAAAAAAAAAAAAAAAATTAGCCAGGTGTGGTGGTGGGTGCCTGTAGTCTCAGCTACTCAGGAGGCTGAAGCAGGTGAATGGCATGAACCCGGGAGGCAGAGCTTGCAGTGAGCCGAGATCGTGCCACTGTACTCCAGCCTGGGCGACAGAGTGAGACTCCGTGTCTAAAAAAAAAAAAAAAAAAAACAAGAAGGATTTTACATAATGATAGGGAATGGGAAAGCTGAGAAAGTTAGTAAATCCAAGGACTAACCATTTGAAGGAGAAGCTATGGCGAAACGCACATTGTATCTTGGATGGCATTCCCAAAGTTCTGGGGTCTTCAAGGAGGTGAAAAAAATCCACAAGGAGGAGGATGAAACGTAAGAGGAGAGGAAGACCTTTGCTTTCATTCAGTTCTATGCCCTTTCCACTGAGGCCCAGAGAGAGGAAGTGATGTGCCTAAGGTCACCTGATGATTAAGTGTGTTTTCCTGGAACTCAGGCCTGCCTGTTTCTACTTTGTCTCTCCTTTTAGCTGTTTCCCAAGAGAAAGTGGCCTCTTTCCATTCTGAAAGAAGAAGCAAGATCTGAGAAACATTCAGTACAGTGTTACACTGCATTTTGTTGTCATTAGCAAATCCATTCTCTGGTTAGCTTCTTTCTGTCATGAAATGAAGGCCAACTGTCCTATGTCTACACCTATTTAATTCTTAAAGCCGTGGCAGGGTCATTTCAATAGTCTGGTTTAGTTATCTGATTAGACCCTCCAACAATGTGTACTGTACTCTCTTTATATTTGTTGGGAAGCTATAGCCTGAATGCATATTTTCTTAAGTGCCTCTCTTCATATACACATATACACACATGTGCATGCACATACTTACTCAGGATGTATGTGTGTGCACATGATGCCTGTGGAAGATGGTGTGAGTTTGTGGATTTCATAGCATGGCAATGGTTGTAAGAATTGCTCATCTTCCCAAAGGCAGGGCTCTGGACCCAAGGACCATTTTGGGTGCTCTCTAGCTCTGAGAGTTATAGTTTGTGATTTTGTGTTGACTGAGGAATTATTGAAAACTTCTAGTTCTCTAAAAGTACATACCTGCTTGCTTCCTCAAAGAGAAGAGACCAGATCCAAGCCATCTGATTCTTGATGATTACCCTGTGGGTGGAAACGAGAGAAGCAATGTAGGTCCTCAAAGATGGAGCTTGCAGGGGGAGAGAGCTTTGGGGTTCAGGAGCCTCCAGAACCCATAGACCTGTCTCTGTGCTCCAGTGCCACACCTGGGCAAAGCAGTGCCACAAGCAAAAGGGCGGGGTCTTCCTTGATTGCCATCTGGACTATGTCCTCGCATGCATTTACTCTCTATTAACCATGTGAGAGGCAGAGTTGTATTAGGTTCTGGAGCACCAAGGTAGTAAGTAAGGCATGGCTTTCACTGTTGCACAGTCCATCTGTAACAGGGATAACAAGTGCATTTTTAAAGAAGTATAATCCAAACATGGTGAAACCCCGGGTTTACTGAAAATACAAAAATCAGCCCGGTATGGTGGCACGTGCCTGAAACTCCAGCTACTTAAGAGGCTGAGGCAGGAGAATCGCTTGAACCTGGGAGGCAGAGGTTGCAATGAGCCAAGATTGTACCACTGGAGTCTAGCCGGGCGGGGGGGGGGTGGCAGGAAACTCTGCCTCAAAAAAAAAAAAAAGTATAATCCAGTATGATCAACGTCCTCCTAGAATATAGCTATTTAAAAGTACTGTGGGAAGACAGGAAAATAATTCTTCCTTGGAGGAATTTTTCTCTAACACTGGCATAGGGTCCACTAGATTGAGGTAAAATATCCTTTGAGTGCCTTCTACGTGTTTACCACTGTGCTGTGTTATGAGCTGGGAGGGAATGAAAGAAAGAACCCATTTTGAAGAGGAAAAGGATATCCAGGAAGCAGAGCCCAAGTTCCCCAACTCCCTCTCATTTATCCATTCAACATTCACTAAGCATAAACACCGTTTCACGCGACAACTGGACTCTGAGCATGTGAAGATAAGTGAGAGAGGTCCCTGCCCAGTTCTGCTCAGAGGACCCATCCTCAGGCCAGCTGCAGGTGTCCATGGGGGAGTCTGTTCTCGGCCAGCATCATAGTTGTTCAGAGAACCCACCTGCCCTGAGCACACCCCATTGCAGAGCCTCGCCTTGGGTGGCACATTCTCTTTGGTTCACTTTGATGGCAGATTTGTCCATGAGTCTGGTTCTGGCAGCCCAGATGCGATGAGTTCTGTTGTCATTGTTCCTGGCTCCTGACCTCATTCACGTCTCACTCTCCCTCTGCCTCAAGCAGTAAGTTTGGGCACCCGGTGTCATACACGCTTTGCCTCTCAGAGCCGGCTGTTTGTAGGGCCTCCTTGTGCTTTGTGATACGTGCTGTATGAGAGCCAGAGGAGGCTCTCCTATAACAGGTCCACCTGTGGCTGGGACGGTGAAGACCTTTCCCTTCCCTTCTCTCTGCAGCCAATTAGGTGTGGTTCTGGAGGGCTCCGTGTTGTGAGCCTGGTTGGAGATGGGGGTGGAGTGCACAGGAAGGTGCGTTGTGCTCTATTTTGGGTCTCCTGGAGCATAAGTGGTTTCCTAGAATTGCCAGCAGAATGCAATTCATTAAAAGTCAAATTGTGAAAGTCGAATGGGTGCTAGGAAATGTCCTATCATATAGGGTCCTATAATAACAAACTAATACTTTCACATTATGTGACTCTAGAGGGCTAAGATTGGGTTTCTCTCAACCTAGTACACAAACCAAAGTTCCCTTGGTTACAAAAGGAAAAACAGTGGGACTTTCATTACTCATATTTCAATTTATTTCCTGGAGATCTTGGGGAGGGGCAGTGGTTTACTTGTTTACGCTTGTTCCAAGCTGCAGCTTGTGGCCCAGAGAGAGTAGTGAGAGACAGCGTAAGGCCTCCCTTTTCCACCAGAACACTTAATTAGAACACCCTAGCCTCCTCTAAGATGTGGTTTAGAGGTATGAGCTCACCAGACAGTGAGTTAATGAGGATGGGGAAAGTTCTGCTTTTCCAGTGGGGCCGACCCAGAAGCCCACCAGTAGGGGATGATTGAAAGAACTCCACTGCTTTCCTCGGCTCCGTAGGCTCAGTGTCAATTGTAATGATTCAAAACAAATCCTACACGTGCCAGATGGTCCAGTGCACAAATAGGACCTTCACAATAGTAAAATAGCCCCATATATTTTAATAGCATTTTACAACTTATAAGGAATTTTCATGTATTATCTCATTTGAGCCATGGAAACCCCAGAAAGAAAACAGTATTCTCGTTTTACAGATGAAGAAACTAAATCCAGAAAAATTCAAATAATTTCCCAATGTTTATATACTCGCTCAGTGCTTAGCCATGACTTAGCCTTAAGTCATCAGACTTATTAAGACCCTTTCGCTCCACGTCTATTCCTGACCCAAATAGAAACAATTTTTCTATTGTTAGCTTTTTGAGATTTATTAGATTGGTGCAAAAATAATTGTGGTTTTTGCCTTTAGTTTCTTTTTTATTTTAATTTTTATTTTGAGTTCTGGGGCACATGTGCAGAGTGTGCAGGTTTGTTACATACTTAAACGCGTGCCGTGGTGGTCTGCTGCACCTGTCAACCTGTCACGTAGGTATTAAGCCCCGCATGCATCCGTTATTTTTCCTAGTGCTCTCCTTCCCCCAACCCACTCCCCAAAAGGTCCCAGTGTATGTTGTTCCCCTTCCCGTATCCATGTGTTCTCATTGTTCAGCTCCCACTTATAAGTGAGAACAGGCAGTATCTTGTCTTCTGTGCCTGCATTAGTTTGCTGGGGATGATGGCTTCCAGCTCCATCCATGTCCCTGCATAGAACATGATCTCATTCTTTTTTATGGCTGCATAGTATTCCATGGTGTATATGTACCACATTTTCTTTATCCAGTCTGTTATTGATGGGCATTTAGGTTGATTCCATGTCTTTGCTATGGTGAATAGTGCTGCAATAAACATATGTGTGCATGTGTCTTCATAGTAGAATGATTTGTAATCCTTTGGGTATATACCCAGTAATGGGATTGCTGGGTCAAATGGTATTTCTGGTTCCAGATCCTTAAGGAATTGCCACACTGTCTTCTGCAATGGTTGGACTAATTTATATTGCCACCAACAGTGTAAAAGTGTTCCCATTTCTCCACAGCCTCACCAACATCTGTTGTTTCTTGACTTTTTAGTGATTGCCATTCTGACTGGTGTGAGATGGTATCTCATTGTGGTTTTGATTTGCATTTCTCTGATGATCAGTGATGTTGAGCTTTTTTTCATATATTTGTTGGCTGCATAAATGTCTTCTTTTGAGAAGTGTCTTTGCCCATGCTTATGTCCTGAATGGTATTGCCTAGGTTTTAAGTGTCTTCTTTTGAGAAGTGTCTTTGCCCATGTGTATGTCCTGAATGGTATTGCCTAGGTTTTCTTCTAGGGTTTTTATGATTTTAGGTCTTACGTTTAAGTCTTTAATCTATCTTGAGTTAATTTTTGTATAAGGTGTAAGGAAGGGGTCCAGTTTCAGTCTTCTGCATATGGCTAGCCAGTTTTCCCAACACCATTTATTAAATAGGGAATCCTTTCCCCATTGCTTGTTTTTGTCAGGTTTGTCAAAGATCAGATGGTTGTAGATGTGTGGTGTTATTTCTGAGGCCTCTGTTCTGTTCCATTGGTCTATATAACTGTTTTGGTACCAGTACCATGCTATTTTGGTTACTGTGGTCTTGTAGTATAGTTTGAAGTCACGTAGAGTGAAGCCTCCAGCTTTGTTCTTTTTGCTTAGGATTGTCTTAGCTATACAGGCTCTTTTATGGCTCCATATGAAATTTAAAGTAGTTTTTTTTTTCTAATTCTATGAAGAAAGTCAATGTTAGCTTGATTGGGATAGCATCGAATCTACGCAATATTGAGTCTTCCTATCCATGAGCATAGAATGTTTTTCCATTTGTTTGTGCCCTCTCTTATTTCCTTGAGCAGTGGTTTGTAGTTCTTCTTGAAGAGGTCCTTCACATCCCTTGTAAGTTGTACTCCTAGGTATTTTATTCTCTTTGTAGCAATTGTGAATGGGAGTTCATTCATGATTTGGCTCTCTGTTTGTCTATTATTGGTGTACAGGAATGCTTGTGATTTTTGCACATTGATTTTGTATCTTGAGACTTTGCTGAAGTTGCTTATCAATTTAAGGAGATTTTGGGCTGAGACGATGGGATTTTCTAAATATGCAATCATGTCATCTGCAAACAGAGATAATTTGACTTCCTCTCTTCCTATTTGAATACCTTTATTTCTTTCTCTTGCCTGATTGCCCTGGCCAGAACTTCCAATACTATGTTGAATAGGAGTGATGACAGAGGACATCCTTGTCTTGTGCCAGTTTTCAAAGGTAATGCTTCCAGCTTTTGCCCATTCAGTGTGATAATTGCTGTGGGTTTGTCATAAATAGCTTTTATTATTTGAGATATGTTCCATCAATATCTACTTTATTGAGCGTTTTTAGCATGAAGGGGTGTTGAATTTTATTGAGGGCCTTTTCTGCATCTATTGAGATAATCGTGTGGTGTTTGTCATTGGTTCTATTTATGTGATGGATTGCATTTATTGATTTGGGTATGTTGAACCAGCCTTGCATCCCAGGGATGAAGCCAACTTGATCGTGGTGGATAAGCTTTTTGATGTGCTGCTGGATTCGGTTTGTCAGTACTTTGTTGAAGATTTTGCATCGATGTTCGTCGAGGATATTGGCCTGAAGTTTTCTTTTTTTGTTCTGTCTCTTCCCAGTTTTGGTATCAGGATGATGCTGGTTTCATAAAATGAGTTAGGGAGGAGTCCTTCCTGTTCAATTGTTTGGAATAGTTTCAGAAGGAATGGTACCAGCTCCTCTTTGTGTTTCTAGTAGAATTCACTTGTGAATCTGTCTGATCCTGGGCTTTTTTTTTTTTTGGTTGGTAGGCTATTAATTACTGCCTCAATTTCAGAGCTTCTTATTGGCCTATTCAGGGATTCAACTTCTTCCTGGTTTAGTCTTGGTATGGTGTGTGCATCCAGGAATTTATCCATTTCTTCTGGATTTTCTAGTTTATTTGCGTGGATGTGTTTATAGTATTCTCTGATGGTAGTTTGTATTTCTGTGGGGTCAGTAGTGATATCCCCTTTATCATTTTTATTGCATCTATTTGATTCTTCTCTCTCTTCTTTATTCATCTAGCTAGCAGTCTATTTTGTTACTTGTTTCAAAAACAGCTCCTGGATTTGTTGATTTTTTGGAGGGTTTTTCGTGTCTCTATTTCCTTCCATTCTTCCCTGATCTTAGTTTATTTCTTGTCTTCTGCTAGCTTTCAGATTTGTTTGCTCTTGCCTCGCTAGCTCTTTTAATTGTGATGTTAAGGTGTCAATTTGACATCTTTCTAGCTTTCTGATGTGGGTATTTAGTACTCTAAGTTTCCATCTTAACACTACTTTAGCTGTGTTTCAGAGATTCTGGTACGTTGTGTCTTTGTTCTCATTGGTTTCAAAGAACTTCTTGATTTCTGCCTTAATTTCATTATTTTCCCAGAAGTCATTCAGGAGCAGGTTGTTCAATTGCAATGAAATTGTGTGGTTTTGAGTGAGTTTCTTAATCATGAGTTCTAATTTGATTGCACTGTGGTCTGAAAGACTGTTATGTTTCAGTTCTTTTGCATTTTCTGAGGAGTGTTTTACTTCCAATTATGTGGTTGGTTTTAGAATAAGTGCCATGTGGCACTGAGAAGAATGTATATTCTGTTGATTTCGGGCAGAGAGTTCTGTAGACGTCTCGTAGGTTCACTTGATCCACAGCTGAGTTCAAGTCCTGAATATCCTTGTTAATTTTCTGTCTCATTGATCTATCTAATACTGACAGTGGGGTGTTAAAGTCTCCCAATATTATGGTGTGGGAGTCTAAGTCTCTTTGTAGGTCTCTAAGAACTTGTTTTATGAATCTGGGTGCTCCTGTATTGGGTACATATATATTTAGAATAGCTTGCTCTTCTTGTTGAATTGTTCCCTTTACCATTATGTAATGCTCTTCTTTGTCTCTTTTGATCTTTGTTGGTTTAAAGTCTGTTTTGTCAGAGACTAGGATTGCAACCCCTGCTTTTTTTTTGCTTTCCATTTGCTTGGTAAATTTTCCTCCATCCCTTTATTTTGAGCCTGTGTGTGTCTTTGCATGTAAGATGGGCCTCCTGAATACAGCACGCTGATAGGTCTTAACTGTTTATCCAATTTGCCAGTCTATGTCTTTTAACTGGGGCATTTAGCCCATTTATATTTAAGGCTTATATTGTTATTTGTGAATTTGATCCTGTCATCATGATGCTGTTTGGTTATTTTGCACACTAGTTGATACAGTTTCTCCATAGTGTCATTGGTCTTTATAATTTGATTTTTTTTTCAGTGGCTGGTACTGGTTTTTCCTTTCCATATTTAGTACTTCTTTCAGGCGCTCTTGCAGGGCAGGCCTGGTGGTAACGAAATCCCTTAGCATTTGCTTGTCTCTAAAGGATTTTATTTCTCCTTCACTTATGAAGCTTAGTTTGACTGGATATGAAATTCTGGGTTGAAAATTCTTTTCTTTAAGAATGTTAAATGTTGGCCCCCAATCTCTTCTGGCTTTTAGAGTTTCTGCTGCGAGGTCTGCTGTTAGCCTGATAGGCTTCCCTTTGTGGGTGGCCCAGCCTTTCTCTTTGGCTGCCCTCAATAGTTTTTTTTTTTTTCATTTTGACCTGGGAGAATCTGATGATTATGTATCTTGGGGTTGATCTTCTCATGGAGTTATCTCAATCGTGTTCTCTGTATTTCCTGAATTTGCATGTTGGCCTGTTTTGCTAGTTTGGGGAAGTTCTCCTGGATAATACACTGGAGTGTTTTCCAGCTTGTTTCCATTATCCCTGTCTCCTTCTGGTGCTCCAATCAGTTGTAGGTTTGGTCTTTTTATGAAGTCCCATATTTCTTGGTGGTTTTGTTCATTCCTTTTCATTCCTTTTCCTCTATTCTTGTCTGCACATCTTATTTCGGTAAAGTGGTCTTCAAACTCTGATATCCTTTCTTCTGCTTGGTCGATTTGCCTGTTAATACTTGTATATGCTTCATGAAGTTCTCACGCTGCGTTTTTCAGCTTCAGCAGGTCATTTATGTTCCTCTCTAAACTGGTTATTCTAGTTAGCAATTTCTCTGACCTTTTATCAAGGTTCTTAGCTTCTTTGTGTTGGTTTAGAACATGCTCCTTTAGCTCATCATAGTGTTTTATTACCCACCTTCTGAAGCCTACTTCTGTCAATTCGTCTATCTGATCCTCCAACCAGTTTTGCACTCTTGATGGAGAGATGCTGCAATCATTTGGAGAAGAGGCACTCTGGCCCTTTGGGTTTTCAGCATTTTTTTGCTGATTCTTTCTCATCTTTGTGAGTTTGTCTAGTTTTGGTCTTTGAGGCTGCTGACCCTTGGATGGGGTTTTTGTGGGGGCCTTTTTGTTATTGATGCTGCCGTCACTTTCTGCTTGTTTTTCTTTCAATAGTCAGGTCCCTCTTCTGTCGGGCTGTTGCAGTTTGCTGGAGGTTCACTTCAGGCCTTATTCATCTGATTCACTCACGTGTCTGCAGATGTCACTCAAGGAGTCTGGAGAGGAGCAAAGATGGGTGCCTGCTCCTTCTCCTGGGACCTCTGATCTTGAGGGGCACCAATCTGATGCCAGTAGGATCGCTCCTGTAAAGGGTGTCTGACAACCTCTGTTGGAGGGTCTCACCCATTTGGGTGGCATGGGGAGCAGGACCCGTTTAATGAAGCACTTTGTCCTTTGGTGGAGAGGGTGCGTTTCACTGAGGGGAAACCCACTCATCTGGGCTGCCCAGATTCCTCAGAATTACCAGGAGGAGAAGGTAAGTCTGCTGGTCCGAAGAGATTGAGGCCACCCCTCCCCCTAAGGGCTCAGGTCCAGGGAGATTTGAATTCTGTCCCTGAGCCTCTGGCTGGAGTTATTGGAGATCCTGCAGGGAAGCCCCACCCACTAAGGAAGGATGGGTCAGGATTAGACTTAAAGGGGCACTCTGGCTGCAGATTGTCATAGCCTGTGTATTGGGCTATGGGGACAAGCCTTGGGACCAAGTCATCTAGCTTCCCTAGCTCCAGCAGGGGAAAAGCGCAGCCTGGAACTACGGAAATGGGTGCCGCGCTTCTCCCGCCCAGGGAGCTTAGCATGTTAGGCAGTTTCAGCGCTGGTTGCTGCCCCTCCCCCAAGGAGTTCAAATGGCTTAGACAGCAAGCAGCCACAGCTGGTGATGGTCACCCCTCTCCCCCGGAGTTCGGAGTTCGGTAGGCTTAGGCAGATTCCAGCTGAGAGGCTGTGAGAATCTGCACCTTCCAGGGTTGGGACATTAGGCCCGGGTGGCGTGGGTTTGCGAGTGGGATCTTCCGATCTGTGGGTTGCTCAGTTCTGTGGAAAAAGCACAGTTTCCCAGGCTGGGTAGCGCACTCACTCACCGCCTACCTTGGCTGCAGGGAGGCGGTTCCCCTTTCCCCTGTGGCTCTCGGGTGGGCCCATGTGGCTCTCAGATAGGCTGCCATACCACACTGCTCTTCCTTCTCTCCGTGGATCATGCCAGCCTTCTAGTCACTTTTTTTTTTTTTAAAGACAGAGTCTAACTCTGTCACCCAGGCCTGTGTGCAATGGCACAATCTTGGCTCACTGCAACCTCTGCCTCCCAGGTTCAAGCGATTCTCCTGCCTCAGCCTCCCAAGTAGCTGGGATTACAGGCATGCACCACCATGCCCAGCTAATTTTTGTATTTTTAGTAGAGGCAGGGTTTTGCCGTATAGGTCAGGCTGGTCTTGAACTCTTGACCTCAGGTGATCCACCCGCCTGGGCCTCCCAAAGTACTGGAATTAATGTGTGAGCCACTGTGCCCGGCCTCTAGTCAATTTTGATGAGAGAACCTGGATACCTTGGTTGCTAGTGAAGAATTCACGCACTTTTCTTTTTCTTTCTTTCTTTTTTTTTTTTTTTTTTTTTTGCCGTGGGCGCCTCCAAATGGTGCTGCTTCTAGTTGGCCATGTTGGCCCCGCCGTCATTACTTTTAAAAATTACATTAAGGCGGCCGGGCGCGGTGGCTCACGCTTGTAATTCCAGCACTTTGGGAGGCCGAGGCGGGCGAATCACGAGGTCAGGAGATCAAGACCACGGTGAAACCCCGTCTCTACTAAAAATACAAAAAAAAAAA
>NW_026652283.1:5190747-5203326 GCF_009828535.3 Hylobates moloch | reverse complement strand
AAAAAAAAAAAAAAAAAAAAAAAAAAAAATTACATTAAAAGTAATGGCAGAAACCGCAATCACTTTTGCACTAACCTAATATATGCCAGTCCTCCTCTTCAATAGCAGAGATAAACAGGAACCGATCGAAAGTCCTGCTCATTGTTTTGAAAGAGATGAGGAGGAAAAGTAGTAATTTTCAGCGTGTGAAAAAGTTGCCAAGGAGTGGGAAAGTTTTGGATAGTGTCAGCAATGAACGTCTCTTGGATGACAGTGCCAGCACCTTGTCTAGATACAGGCGAAGGGAGAAGATGGGGTTGCAAGTCGCCATCTAATTTAGAGGCTGTGAATTTCTTCTTAGAATTTTTTATTGTGTCACTTTATGGAGTACAGTGTAATGCTTTGATCTACGTATACATAGCAGACAGAGTCAATCATGCTAATTGATATATCTATTGCTTCACCAACTTATTATTTTTTATGGTGAGAATGTTAAAAATCTATTCTGTTAGCAATTTTGAAACGCACAATACATTGTAATTAACTGGGGTCACCATGCAGCCCCTTGCAACTATATTTGGAATCTCCTAAAGGCCTCCATCATCCTGGCACCTGGTCACTCGGCCTTTTGAGGCCTCCCTCCAAAGACACAGAATGCTCATGTCAGCCTCTTACCAAGGTCCTGGGAAACCGATCATCACCATGTGGCAATGTAAGGCATGCCTCCGTAAAAGTCTGGCAAACCTCTTAGTTGCTATGCTACTCTCCATAGAAATACAAGGTTAGATTTTGTTTTAAAGAACCCCCATCTTAGTCTCCAAAAAAACTTGTTTGAAGTCAATATTGAAAATATCATCTCCACAATTAGGCAAAAAATGATGCTATGTGTTTAGAATTTACAAAGGCATGACACATAACTCTATAATTTTACTAAAGAAAAATACTTAAATGCAAATTTAGGGCAAGTAATTCATTACACTGGTGTATAATGTATCCTATGCAAATACAATAAATTGAAGAATAAAAGTTATAAAGAAATCGGCAAAATTTAAGAAATACAAATGACCAATAATGAGCAAAATGTTTCTTGTAAGTAGCATAAAAGGGAGGCAATGATAGCTTTTATCACTTGAAGAAGTTAAAAATAAGATTGTGCTCCAAGAGTTCAATCACTAACCAGCAGAAAATGAATGAGAATTGAGCAGATTTCTCACGCTCAGTGCTATTGACATTTTAGGCTGGGTAATTTTTTGTTTGTGCATCTGTCCTGTGTATTGCAGAATGGTTAGTAGCATCCCTGGCCTGTACTCACTAGCAGAAAGCAGCACTCCTATCAACAATTCCCCCCAAACTGTGACAACAAAAAATGTCTCTAGACCCTGCCAACATTCCTCTGGGGGGAAAATTTTCCTCTGTTGAGAACCACTAGAATAGAGAAACATCAAATTAAAAAGAAAGACTTTAGAACTTACAAATCTTGACTTTAACTAAATATCTAAACCTATCTAAAAATAGAGGGAGGACAGAGGGGACAACTTGTAAAGTGCCCATCCAAGTACTTGCCAGCATGCTTTTTAGTCCCTTCAAACAGTAAGAAAGTTAAACTCCTCTGGAAGGCATGGCCATAGCTACATGCATTTGGGCATTCTATGTTCCTGACTCCTCTCATTCTTGATTTTTTTTCACCAAATAACCCACTAATTATCCATTGTTGCCCCAAATAGCGTTTCCACTACGAGATGCTTCACTGGCCAGAAGATGGGAACACACATCTTGTCTACCTAACAGCAACATTTTTCTTGGTATAAGAGTGAATTGACATTGTAATTTATCTATCATTTTCTGTGAGTTTGGTTAACATAAGTCCTTATCACCTACTCTGACCTATGCTGGGATCTCAGTGAAGACTAAAATTTTGAGTCTTTACAATTTAATGAGTTTAACAAGATGACAACATACCTGTGAAAGCTCTTAGAAGCCAACCAGCCCTCTTCTTCTGGTTATCTACCATTGTATATCACACCATTCCAGAACTTAGTGGCTTAAATCAACAATCATTTTGCTATTCCCAATTCTCTAGATGAGAAATTCTGGCAGGGCTCAGGGGGACACAGGATATCACTGGATTCACTCACATCTGGAACCACATTGCTGCTGGGAGCCTGGGGTGCTTCGTGCTCTTCCACTTGGTCTCTATCTCTAACAGGATAGTCTGACTTCTGTGGCATTGCACGGCTCTAAGAGTACAAAAGTAGAAGCTTCCAAGTTTCTTAAGGCCTTCCTTGGTCTGGAAGTGATACACAATCACTTCAGTTGCATGCTGTTAATCACAGCAAGTCACTGGTTCAGCTTGGATTCGGTGATAAGAGTAATACACCTCAAATCATGATGGAAGTACTGGCAAAATCACATTTCAAAAGTGCATGTGAGATTGGAGGGAATATTGTGGCCATTGGAAATGATATATCAATTTATTTAGTGGCACAAAATAATCTCTATAAGATTCACAGAAAAATCTATGAAGTTTTTAAGAGAAGTGTATTCAAGAAAGCCCCACCAGTTTGTATTTTAGGACAGAGGCCATCAAAAATAAAGAGGTCTCTGGGCCTCCAACTTTCTTTGGGAAGAGAGCAGGCTAAGAAAGCTGCTCCACTGAGGACACAGTCCGTTTCTTGTAGAAAATGAAAAGTATTTCAAAGAGCAAAGTCCAGAGAGCAGATCTAAGACCTGAGGAAAACAATAAATTGGGGAACCATTTCCAGAGAGCAGAAATAGACTCTAATTAAGGAATGTTGATTGATCCTGGAGTCGGGGGAGCTGACAGTATAAGCCTGGATTTCAGGATTGCTCTGAATCAGAGAATGCTTTGTGCTTCTCCACATCCCCTTGAAGGGAGTGTCCGTGTCATACCCTTATATGTTGTGTGTGGTGGGCAGGCAATTTGTCCTTTTAGTTCACAGATCTCTATAGGACTCTCATCCACATTTGGACCTGCCAGAAGCCCCATCAGTAGGTGAGGTCTCTTCCGCTCCCCCTTGAATTTGGGCCACTCTAGTTGTTGTTTTGACCGATAGAGTATGGTGGAAATTGTGCCATGTGACTTCTATACCTAGAGCTTATGAGGTCTGACAGCTTTCACTTTTGTACTTTTGGAACCTCGACCACCAAGTGAGGAAGTCCAGCCTAATCTACTGGGAAGAGAGACTGAGTGTAAGAGCATAAAGATGTCCTGGCAGACTGCCAGCATCATGTGCCCACATATGTGACTAAGGACATCTTGGATCCTCTAATCCCAGTGATACCCAGTCCACACCACACAGGACAGAGTTAGGACATTCTGGCTGAGCCTTGTCCCAACTGCGGATCTGCAAAATCATGAGCAAATTAAATGGTTATTATATTAAGCCAATATATTTTGGGACGGTTTGTTACATAAAAAAGAAAAAAAAAACCTTGAAATACTTCCCATTCCCACAATATTCCTTTTCTTTCTTTATATATTAAAAAAAAAAGCTTTAGAGACAGGGTCTCATTCTGTCATCAGGCTGGAGTGCAGTGGCACCATCATAGCTCACCGTAACCTTGAACTCCTGGGCTCAAGCGATCTTCTCGCCTCAGCCTCTCAAGCAGCTGGGACCACAGGCACACACCACTGCACCCAGCTGATGTTTTTGTAGAGAAGTGGTCTTGCTATGCTGCCCAGATTGACCTCAAGTAATCCTTCCACCTCAGCCTTCCAAAATGCTGAGATTACAGGTGTGAGCCACCGCACCTGACCCCAATACGCCTTTTTTTAAAAAATGGTTTACACATTTCCCTTTCTCCCTGAATATTTTAAAGAAGTGCTGAAAACTTGCAACTTCAAAGCAAGGTATAGGATATTCCTTTGCTAAAACAATGGCATAAATATCAGAAACAATGACACGGAGGGACACCCTGATCCTACTAATGCAACAACCAAAACTCAGTAGACAAATACAACCAAAGACCTATAGCCTAGACTAGACTCAGACAGGCACGGGAGCTACCACTGTAGACCTCCAGGGCTTAGGACCCTTCTCTCCCTGCTCTACTCTCCATCAGGACAATGCTAAGTCACAGTAATTCCGGGAGACTCACTCTTATTCTTCCACCACATCCCTCTCAATCCCAGAAATTACTCCCTGACTTGGCCACCATCATCTGTGTCCTGCCTGCTTCTGCTTGCAGTGTGCTATGGAAACTGTTGGAGTCCCCAGGATCTCAGCCCACAGGGAAGAAAGCAGACCACCAGCTGTCTCTTGGCTTTGAGAAAGGTCACTAATTGTGGCTCTCTGCTTACAGATGAATTTTGGGTTGCCTTTAACCTCTGTGGTTGCCTCTAATAAATCAACTGTCAGGCATTGTGCCCTGACGTGCACTGGTCTCCCAGATTGCTGAGACCTAATACAGGCTCTGATTTTCCACGGTGGGGTCTATTCCATGGCAAGAGTGGAGGAAAAGGGGTGATGTGAAGAAGTTTGAGTTGTTGTAGGTTTCAGAGCAGCAGATACATTGAGTGGCCTGCTTATTTTGTCTTGGGACACAGAGGCGATGGAGGGCTTCTGTTTCTCAGACTTAATATCTACATTGTACACAGGGTTGAAAATAGCCTTACTTGACATAAACTAAAGTTCAAACAAGGAGCTGGGCAGCAACAATTCTGGGAATTTTTCCTACGCTGTGCAGACACAGAATGACTTCTTCTGGAATTTGATGAGAAATAGAGGAACTAGAAACCAATGGTATGAAAATATCACCAACCCTGAAGATTAATGCTGCAACAGAACTGTCATCCTCTGAGAATCTGTAGAACTGGGCTTGAATCCCAGCTTGGCCACTAACCTCAGCTGGACTCTCTGCATTTCTTGATGATCCCTTTATGGCCAGTGATTTCTCTCCTTAAGTCCATTACTAGACCCCACTCCACACTTGCAGCACCACAAACTTGATTCTACTTTCTCAAAAAATGAAGCCCTTGAGAATAAAATCTTCAACTTCCGGCCCCCTCCACTACCACACTCCTTCAAATTTATCAACTCTTTCTTTATGTTCAGCTTCTTACCTTTGGGGTCGGTAGACGAGGTGTCCCTTTTTGGTTCCCAGTTCCCTAATGCTTGTGGCTCTTGATGCCATCCTTCCCTGCTCCCGCAGAAATTTATTTCAACAACTGCCTCCTTCTTTATGTGTCTTCAACCTTTTATTCTCTCCTGGCTCTTTGCCCTCTGCTAATAAACATGCCTAAGTCTCTCCCCTCTTCATACAATCCCTCTGTTGACTCTAAATCCTCTTCCAACCAACAACCAGTCTCTCATCTTCCTGAAAAAATCTCGTGTTTCTGGAATAGATATCTACACTCATTGTCTCCACCACTTCACAACGTAATTACTCCTCAACCCACTTTCAGTCTGATCTTCCTCACTGGTCCATTTAGGTGGCCCTCGTCAAGGTCAATATGAGGCCAGGCTCATTCTGCCACACCCATTATGTTTGTCAGCCCTTTGTTCTCAGAAATTGTTTCTGCATTTAACATTGTGATCAAGGATATCTACTCACTTGCTGTCTGTGGGACTTGTCTCTTTTCGTTTGGCTTGTACCTCTCCAGTGATCTCTCTTTAATTTGTTCATAGAAGACACCTCAACCTCTCCCTTAAATATGCCGTCCTCAAAAATAAGGCCTTCATCCATTATTATTCTTTCGGTAAATGTTTTTTTTGTTGTTTGTTTGTTTTGTTTTGTTTTGTTTTTTGAGACAGTGTCTCGCTCTGTCGCCCAGGCTGGAGTGCAGTGTCGCGATTTCGGCTCACTGCAAGCTCCATCTCCTGGGTTCATGCCATTCTCCTGCCTCAGCCTCTGGAGTAGCTGGGACGACAGGCGCCCGCCACCATGCCCGGCTAATTTTTTGTATTTTTAGTAGAGACGGGGTTTCACCATGTTAGCCAGGATGGTCTCGATCTCCTGACCTCGTGATCCGTCCGTCTCGGCCTCCCAAAGTGCTGAGATTACAGGCCTGAGCCACCGAGCCCGACCGGTAAATGTTTTTTGAATGGTCGTGGTAACTCCCTGTATTAAGGACTTCATGCAAGTTGAGATCATTCTCTCCAGCCCTAATCTCTTTTCGGAGAGCACTCTTGCCCTCCAGCTGCCTCTGGTCATAGCAGAACTTTCCTTTCTCCCTGACTTTCTCATCCTGTTTCTTGTTCCTCTATCATCCCACTTTCTCAACCCATAATTCTACCATCCATCTTGTCACCCATGTGAGAAACTTGAAATCATCCTATACTCCTTTTTCTTCCCCATCTTCCACATCTAATCAAGTCCAGCTTACTTTGTCTCTTAAACAGCTTTCAAATCTGTCCCTCTTCTCTCCACTTCTGCTTCAGCTGCCCTCATTCAGATCCTCATGAGGTCTTACACAACTCATTGACATCAGCTACCTTTTGAAATCCTTCTTTCCATATTGGTCCTTCAAAATCCACTCCCCAAATGAAAGCAGAATGTTCCAATTAAATGTAAACATGTTACTCCCCTGCTTAACCTTCAATGACTCTCTGTTATCTATAAAAATAACTCCAATCTCTTTGCCAAGGCATAAAAGGCTTATCTAATCTCATCTCCTGACACTCCCCATTCTTGTGCTATATGTTCCCATGTTGTCAGACTGCTGGTGATTCCCCCATACTCACCTTTGTCTTGCGCACCTGTGCTTTTGCACAGAATGAGATCTTTCTCCCTTTGACTGCCTGACTAACTCATTCCCCTCCAGAACAAATTCAAGCTTCATCTTCTCTGAGACGTTTCCTCCAAATCTGCAGGTTGGACTCAGTGGTCTCCTCTGCCCTCACTGTTTCTCAGTGTTAATATCTGCCTCTCTCTCTCACTTACTTTCCCTGCCACCTTATATCTACCTGTTTTGTGGATGTGTTTGTCTCTCTCACAATATGATAGGCTGCTTAAGAACAGGGACTAATTCATCATTGTAGTCTAGTAATGAGCATATGGTCTAGGCACAGGAGGCACTTGATAAATGTTTAAATGGAACAGAACTATCTGAGTGACCCTTAGACAGTCTCCTCCCCTACCCGGGCCTCCGATTCTTCATCTGCAAATGAGAAGGATTGAATTACATGTTCTCCGTTAAAAGGTTTCTTTCTTCTATAACATCCTGTGGTTTTGTGTGATTCTGAGCAGGGAAGTGTTGGCAGGGCAGAGTTGTCTAAATGCCTTCTTTTTTAGCCTACGGCCTCTGTAGTAAATTTTTTAAAAAGCAGATTTAAAAATAGAACACAAAATAGCTGACACTTGACATGTGCTGCTTGGTGTAGGCACTATTGAAGACCCTTTGAATGTAATAACTTATTTGATATTCATACCTACTCTATGAGAGGGTATTATTGTTATCCTCCTTTTCATTTGGGGAAACTGAGGTACAGGGTAACCTTACTAAGGTTACCTGAGTAGAAGAAGGCAAAGTGCAGGCCTGAATGTCTGGCATGAGAGTCTGCACTCATAACAATTAAACCATAATGCATAGATAGACACATAGATTCAGAGATGCACAGACAGATTGATTGCCATGACTAAGAGAGAAGGGGAGTTACAAACCCCCTCCTCCCTCTGTTGCTCACTCTCTGATGCCCACGTGGAGCCTGACTTAGCTCAGCACCTGGAAAAGCAGTTGCATAGTGGTATTTAAGCCACCCGTAGCCTTCTAGGCATTGTGTTGGCAAAAAAAGGAAGAGTTTGTAAAATTGGACTTTATAAGGAGTCTTTGGGCATAATGAATTCCTCCTGCATTTGTCATCATAGTGCTAATTAGGCTACATTTTGTGGGCTTTAAAGTGGCTCTGGCCAGAATTTCCTAGATATTTTATTGTAATGTAGCATTAGTCAGGCTTGAGTTAATGGACACAGGCGGCTTTATTCACCCCGGTTTGGGCCTCGTCATTGCTATTACATCTTTTGATATTCATCCTCGTGACACTAATCAGCAAGTATTGATTTAGACATTGAACATTTCCATAGGAATTCCATTTTAATTCAACATTAGAGTGCCATTAAAATGTAAAGGAAAGGGCACATGAAAGTCGCCTTAAAGCATTGCTGTCTTAGGAAATCTGCTGGGTTTAACCATTCTGCCATCTCCACTTGGGGTAGGACAAAGGCCCAGGAACGAGGGAGGGAGTAGCCTTCTTTTTGATTCATCCTGAGGGCCGGTAGCTGCTTTATGGCCCATTGGCCAGCGTTTGGAGAATGGTGATGACAGTGGCTTGGGATTTGGGGGGGACACACTCTTTTGTCTCTGCCCACTGAGGATTGTGCTGGAGCCTGCATCTGCTCACAGCATCCTCAGAGGAAGATAGCAGTGGGGGAGGAGGGAGTTTATATGGGAATGGGTAAGTCAGTCCAGCCCGATAGTTGGACAGAGAGAATGGAATGGGGGTGCAAATGCTTTCTCATCTGGAATCTTCCCCGCCCCCCAAAAGTAAGGAATCTTAAGGAGGTTCATGGGGTTCAACTGTGTCTTAAAAGTCCTGAGTTTCCTCTCTATTCTCTCTCTGTACAACTGTATTAGTCAGGATTCTCTAGAGAAACAGAACTAACAGGGTGTGTGTGTGTGTATGTGTGTGTGTCTGTGTGTGTGTGTGTTAAGAGATTTATTATAAGGAATTTACTCGTGTGGTTATGGAGGTTGAGAAGTCCCAATATCTGTAGCTGGCAAGCTGGAGTGTCAGAAGAGCCAGTGGTGTAAGTTCCAGTTTGAAAACCCGGGCTCAACACCCAGGAAGAGCCAGTGCTTCAGTTTGAGTCCAAAGGCGGGGAAAGGCTGACACCCCAGCTCAAGCAGTCAGGCAGGAGGAGGTCCCTCTTACTCACAAGTGGCCCGGCCTTTTTCTTCTATTCAGGCCTTCAGTTGATCGGATGAGGCTGCCCACACTGGGGAGGGCAATCTGCTTTACCCAGTCCACTGATTCAAATGCTCGTCTCATCCAGAAACACCATCATAGTCACACCCAGAATCATTTTTGACCAGATATCTGGGGACCCTGTGGCCCACTGAGGTTTACCCATAAAATGAACAATCACGGAGACCAACAGACAGGATTTCTTGGCTTGTTTACCCCTTTTATGTCCTCATATCTTTGGCTTGTCCAGATCATGTTGTCAGCATGCTTCCCTTTCCATGAGGTGTTCTCCCCTGGGCTCAGGAATATTGAAGATTGCTGTTAGAAACCAGAAGCTAGTAGGGAGGTAAGAAACATTTTCCCTCAAAGCCTCCAAAAAGGAACCAACCCTGGGCACCCCTTGATTTCCGATGTCTGACCTCCAGAGCTGGGAGAGAATAAATTTCGGTGGTTTTAAGGCTCCTGGCTTGGGGTACGTTGTCTTGGCAGCCCTAGGAAACTGATGTACATGCTGAGGCAAGACACACACCTCACCTCCCTTCCCCTGGGAATAAGGTTCCCTGTTGCCTACAGGCTTAGGTCCAAACTCCCTGGCAGCCCCACCAGGCAGCTCTATGGGCTGTGCCCTACACGCTCCTCCAGCTCAGTCTCCTGTGTCACCTACTCTTGCACAGCCCTCAACACACACACAGCATATTCTATCAATTTCCTGAAGTTGTCAAACTACCGTACCCCTTTGCACATGCTGTGCTGAAATTCTCGTCCCTTCCTTGCCCTTATGGAAAACAAACCATGTCCTCTTAGGAGCCTTCCTCAGTCCACCCTAGAGCAGAGCCTATTGTTCCATCTCTGTGCTGCCTCTTTACCTTTTTCCTGCTTAAACACCCTTCCGTTACTGCTCTCATTGCACTGAGTAGCAACTATAATTATATAATTATATACCTATCTTGTTCAATTGCCTGACTTCCCCATAGGCTCTCAACAAACACTTCTTTATATATATTTTAATTTCAAAAGCTTTAGGGGCACAAGTGGTTTTTTTGTTACATAGATGAATTGTATGGTGGTGAGGCCTGAGATTTTAGTGCCCCCGTTACCTGAGTATTGTATATCCTACTCAACATATAGTTTTTATTTCTCATTCTCCTTCCTACCCTCCCCCTTCTGAGTCTCCAATGTCCATTATACCACTCTGTATGCCTTTGCATACTCATAGCTTAGCTTCCACTTATAAGTGAGAACATGTGGTATTTGGTTTTCCATTCCTGAGTTACTTCACTTAGAATAATGGCTTCCAGCTCCATTCAAGTTGCTGCAAAACACATTATTTTATTTTTTTTATGGCTGAGTAGTATTCTGTGGTGTATATATACTACATTTTATTTATCCATTCTTTGGTTGATTGACACTTATGTTGGTTCCATATCTAACAAACATCTCTTTACAGGAGATTGATTGGTTGAGAGGATCAAAATGGAGCCTTATTTATCTCTGAGTCCCCTGAGCCTAGCACAATGCCCAGAATGTAGTAAATGCTCAATGAAAGTTTGTGAAGTGAGTGAGAGTAGGGCCAGCTCTTTGAGGACCAGAGAGGGACAGAGGGAGGCAGCTCTTCCCTGCATGCACTTCTTTGCCTGGGGTCTAGATAGACTACCTTCTTCCTTCATTGTCCACTTGTTCCCCTGTGTCTGGCACATGGTGGGCATTCAATATAGAATTGCTGCAGAAAAGAAGGAAGGAACAGTTAGAGGGGAAGTTGTAGTAGCAGGAAAATATCTTGCCATGGATGCCAAAGAAGGAGGACACAGCGTTACCTGGAGCTTCACCATCCATTCTTTATGGGTCCTTAAGACAGATCTGATGAGACGGACAGATAGGATGAGCATTTACTATTCTCCCCAGGAGTCTGGGAATCTCCAGGGCAGCTGTCTATGCAGACCCTCAGGCTCATTTAAATTTCTCTTGGAAGGAATAATCACAGAATTACAAAATTTTGTAGTTAAAAAATCCATTATAGAATACCTAGGCTCAAGGATTCAGAATTCTAGAATTATAAGGAAGGTTGGAGGTTATTTAGTTTCTGCTGCATCTGTGTTTTGCTTATGTTAAGGAAACTGAGACCCAGAAAGGGAAGGTGGCTTCCTAAAGACCATACAGCCGATTGCTCTTGGTTTCCCTGACCCCTTTCTCCTGTGTTATTTTGATATCTGTGTAGCATTGGTTTTTCATCCAAAAGCTGAATAAACTACATCCAAGAGCAAGAATTTTTCACAGATGGCACCATGGTCTTTTCCAGCCTTCATGCACCCTCTTCAGCAGCTTTTAATCTTTTTCTGACCTTAGAACGAGCTCAGGGACCATTGTGAGTAATGAACAATTTATAGAAATGGAATGAGCATTGCAAAGGCCTGAGGGGGAGAAGGAAAAGAGAGAGCTCCTTCTTTGGAGCTATGAGAACAAGGTTTGAAGAGAAAGTGCTGGTGCTGAGATGAAGGCTGGCAGTAGGAGACAGTGGGAGTGGTGCCTGACAATGACAGGAGGGCAGCTGTACATGTTCCTTTCCTGGGCTCATTAAGAATGGCCAACAGATTATAAAAAGATGCTCAACATTGCTCATCATCAGGGAAATGCAAATTAAAACCACAATGAGATGTCATCACACCTGTTAGAATTCCCATTATCAAAAAGACAAGAGATGACAAGTGTTGGTGAAGATATGAAGAAGAGGGAACCCTTACACCCTGTTGGTGGGAATGTAAGTTGGTGCAGCTGTTATGAAAAGCAGTATGGCAGTTCCTCAAAAAATTGAAAATAGAACTGTTATATGACCCAGATTCCCACTTCTGGGTATATATCCAAAGGATATGAAATTAGTACGTCAAAGAATTATCTGCACTCCCGTGTTCATTGCAGCATTATTCGCAATAACCAAGATGTGTAATCAACCTAAATGTCCATTAGTGGATGAATGGATAATGGAAGTGTAGATTATATATACAATGGAATACTGTTGAGCCTTAAAATAAAGGAAAATTTGCCATTCACAACAACACAGAGGAACCGGGAGGATACCATGCTAAGTGAAGTAAGTCAGGCACAGAAAGATAAATACTGTGTGATCTCACTCATATGTGGAATCTAAAAAAGTCAGACTCATAGACACAGGGGTAGGATGATGGCAGCCAGGGGTAAGGGCGAGAGGAAATACAGAGATGTTGGTGAAAAGGTACAAACTTGCAGTTTGTTATAAGATGAATAAATTCTGGACACCTAATGTACAGTGCATGGGGACTGTAGTTAATCATACGATATTGCATACTTGAAATTTGGTACAAAATTAGATCTTAAGTGTTTTCACTATGAAAAAAATAGTAACTATGTAAGGTAATGGATATTGTGAATTAGCTTGATTGCAGTGATGATTTCACGATGTATAAGTGTATCAAAACATCAAGGCCGGGCGCGGTGGCTCACGCTTGTAATCCCAGCACTTTGGGAGACCGAGGCGGGCGGATCACGAGGTCAAAAGATCGAGACCACGGTGAAACCCCATCTCTACTAAAAATACAAAAAATTAGCCGGGCGTGGTGGCGGGCGCCTGTAGTGCCAGCTACTCGGAGAGGCTGAGGCAGGAGAATGGCGTGAACCCGGGAGGCGGAGCTCCCAGTGAGCCGAG
>NW_026652283.1:5188917-5190647 GCF_009828535.3 Hylobates moloch | reverse complement strand
AGAATTCTTATTTGTCAATTATACCTCAATAAAGCTGGGAAGAAATAAAACAAAACAAAAGAACAGCCTGAGTTGCTGAATAGCTGGGAAGCAGGGCAGGCCCCGCCCCCAGGCTCCTCTGTCTGCCTCTGGCCTCTGGTTGTGCAGTTGGCTACCAGGAATGTTGCTTGTGGATATTCCAGCCCATTGGCTACTACTTCTTTCTTTCTCTGACTTTTGTAGTCTTCTTTTTTGGCAAGTATGCTTATGAAACCAAGGAGGCCAATAGGCCTGTGGTGGCCCAGCACTAGGGCCAGGACTTGGGAGCAAAATTTAAGGAGGCACCCACTTTCGGGGCCAACTCTGCACTAACACAACCCTGAGGGTGGGGACCATCCTGATTCTTTCTCCCTAGGTGGCCAGGCCCCGCTCAGCACTGTCTGTCTGGGTAAGAGTGCCCTGTTCTGTGATTCGGTGTTAGGACGTACTCTTGCCTGCAGATACAATTTCTCCAATACCAGTTGTATCACAATAATAGAAATGACATTTGTTCTCTTGTTTGCATTGGAGAAAAGCATTTGAGAGGTGGTATTGCACAGTGAGAGTTTGGGCCATAATGCAGAAAGTTACCATCCCAAATGCCATAATTCTGAATGTTGAAATCTGGAAAGATCAAAATCTCAAAAATATAACTCTGTAAAATGTCACCATAAAAATTCTTTAAAAGACATATATTTACATTTTAATGGGAAATTTATTTGAGAAACATAAAAGCATGACGGAACATTTCATAGACCATTTTATACTATAAAATATGTAATGATAACATACATATTTTTTGCAAGCATAAGCACTCAGGTATACTAATGACAGTTGCATGGATATAATGGCTATCTATAACAGATGAACTGTATTCATAAAGAGATTGCTTATATAAATGTGATCATCTGAAAAACTGTAATGGACAGCCTAAGCCCTTTGACGAGACCCATCAAAAACTGCAATGGATCACAATCAGCAAATGCAGTTGCCCAAAGAGCAGAGATCACCAAATGTTATCTCTCTCATGGAGATGTACAGAAAGGACATCTCTGCATCTATAGAGGAAATATCAATATTCTTATGTGTATGCAGAATGTTTGCACACAGAGTTAACATTATGATCATGTATTTTTGTGCAGTCAAATTTGCCAAAAATACATAAAACGAATTAGAACTCTGCAAATGTCTTTACACCGTTTATACCTCCAGTGTTGGAAACAATGCGAAAGTGAAATACATAGCGAATGTAAAATGTAATGTAATGTAAGAAGTATGTAGAAAGTGAATGTAAAAAGTAATGCTAACAATTTAAAATAGTGGAGAAGGCCGGGCGTGGTGGCTCACGCCTGTAATCCCAGCACTTTGGGAGGTCGAGGCAGGTGGATCATGAGGTCAGGAGATCAAGACCATCCTGGCTAACACGGTGAAACCCCGTCTCTACTAAAAATACAAAAACATTAGCCGGGCGTGGTGGCAGGTGCCTATAGTCCCAGCTACTCGGGAGGCTGAGGCAGGAGAATGGCGTGAACCCAGGAGGCAGAGCTTGCAGTGAGCCGAGATAGTGCCACTGCGCTCCGGCCTGGGCGAAAGAGCTAGACTCCATCTCAAAAAAATAAAATAAAATAAAATAAAATAAAATAAAATAAAATAAAATAAAATAAAATAGTGGAGAAAAAAACTACAAAAATAAAAGAAATCCCTCCCCCCCC